>NC_029781.3:3512187-3525984 GCF_000817695.3 Arachis duranensis | reverse complement strand
AACTAATCCAGAGCCACCAATATGTACCTAATTTAAATCCACTGAATGTTAAATAATGCAACTTGAGATAACAAACATTGGTATGGTGTAACCAATAAAATTAAATCACCCTTATTATTAGGCGTAGGCGATGAGCCGATGATGCATACTATTTTCAGAAAAAAAAAATTCTTCTTTCATAAGGAGAAATAAGAATTATTGTTTTCCATATTAACCAATTTTGGATGTCATCATTTCATACATAATGTTATGTCTTTTTTGTATTGAACATTCCCAGTAGCCAGCTAATTCAGTATAGTACTATTTATTTAATCACAAAATATTTTACCCAATTTATAAACCATTCGTATGATTTTATTTTCACAGAGATATAGTTTGGTTCCATTGAGTAACACCAGCGCAGGCCCAATTAATATGATAGGGACAATACGATATATGTGAAGCAATTCATTCTTATGGGCCACATATTAATAAAAAAACAGCATCTAACATCTCAAGTACAAAACAGAATATAATCGTTTTGTTTTAGAGTAGTGCTAGACAGCTAGGGAGCTAATGACCTATGTTTGGGGTTCACCAAGGATCGAACTCTTGACCTTTCGAATCTAGAACTCTAATACCATATTATGAATCCACCCATCTCAAAAGCATAACCTGACAGGACAATGTAACACTAATGGTCATATTTCTAATACTTCGTAAACCTCCATACGCTTAAGCCATTGACTCCCTATACTTTCTCTTTGTTTGAGATAATTAGTTATTAAACTTAATTTTGAATGAATTTGGTTCTTGCGAACTTAATTTTATTCTGAAGCTCTACTTCTCTTTATTTATAAAAATAATTAACAAGAAATTTGTTATTACATTTGTTTTATATAATGAGTTTATTAATATGCATATTGTCATCGAAAAAGACAATTGTATTTATAGCTTGTCTTAAAAAATAACATAAAATTATATGACTTTTGAGATTATATATATGTATGTATGGAAAACTTTTTAACACTAGATATGCATATACATAAACTAAATCCCTACATAATATTTTATCTCCAGTATGCATAAAATATTGATAATTTAGAATTAGATGTATTAGGTAAAGAAAATAAAATAGTAAAAGGGAAGATACGTTCATCCAAAAACATATTTCAATAATAAATTTTATTAGAGGGAGATAAGCAATTATATCCCTTATAATTTTGTACATAGCCAATAAAAATGCATTGATAGTGTGATCTGTAATTGAAATTATTTTGTTGTATGATCTCAAATTTGAATAACATAAACTACCAAAAATTTTTAAAAGATTATAATCTAAAAGTTGATTAAACAAAACTTCAAAAGGTGACTTGTCATCTAAGATAATTATAGATAGTCTGTTAATGAGATATGCTGAAGTTAAAACAGTCTCGTCCAGTAAGTTAGAGACATCTTAACAGTAAAGAGTATGGACATGGCCATTTCTGTGAGATGAGGATATTTTCTCTCAGCTCAACCATTCTATTTATGAACATATGTGCATGAAAATCTATGCTTAATACCATTTTGTTGCAATAAGAAAGTAAAGGCAATGTGGACAAGCATTCTTTGCCATTATCAGATTGCAAACACTTCATAGAATGTCTTGAAAGATTTTTCAATGTATGCTTTATATTCGACAAAAGCATTAAAGACCTGAAATTTATTAACCAATAGAAAAAAGTCAGGTATATTTTGAATATGCATCAATAAAAATTACATAGTAACTATGAAGAACGAACACTTCGCTGAGTTGCCGTATTCGCTTATCGGCCACATTTTGGACACGACACTCACCGACACTCGTTTGACACGCGTGTTTGCTGTGTCCAACCGTGTCTTAATAAAAAATAAAAAATTCTTCTCCGGACACGCCTGAACACACCTAAATACCATCACATGTCAACGTGTCCAGTCTTATTCTTAACATATATTCTTAAAATAAATTTAGATATAATATATATTATTTTTTATTAAAACAAAAAATATTTTAAATACTTGAAATAATTAAAATAAGACATTAAAAATAATTAAAAAATTTAATTTATATTTTAATATCAATAAAATATCAAAATATCATTACGATTTATCTAAAAAATACTTTATATTTTATATATATGCGTGTCCCATGTTATGTAAGATTTTAAAATTCGCATGTCGTGTCGTGTTCCGTGTCCGTGTCCGTGTCAGTGTTTGTGCATCATAGCATAGTAACGATAGCCTAAATGAGAAATTATTGAAGATGACTCCCAAACATTAGTGTATACTAGCTACAATGGTAATTTGGTATTAGAATCATGAAAGGGTAATTTGTGCATTTTGGCACAACACAATTATTACAAATCGAAGGACTGTTGTTATTATTAGATTCTGAAATAGAAAAGTTACATTTGTTTAGGACAATTTTGACAATTTTTGAACTAGTATGGTCTAAACGTTTATGTCAAGTCTGAAAATTATTAATAGAAATAGAAAGTAAAATTGGATGAGAAGGAACAAATTCAAATCTACGAAAACCTTTGAGCAGGATCTTCTTAGTGAATTTGTATTTCACAGAATAAAAAGAGTCATGACACTCAAAGAATACAACATTATTTACAGCAAATTTAGACGCACTAATTATTTTTTTTTGTAATTTATGATGTATTTAAATTGTAATTTAAACCAGTGTTTTGTCGTTATATCTTGCAAGAAAGAGTGACCAATGTTTAATTTGCATACCTGCTCTATTACCTACATGAATTTTCTCAGATCTAGAATATTCTGAGCAAGATAGAAGATTGGATTGAGAAAGAGTGACATGATGAAATGTCCACGAAAGATAAAAAACAGATGAAAGTATGGCCATGCATGTTGACTGTAGATATATTTGATGATAATGCTCTAGAAAAATATAATAATGAAAAAGGTGAATAACGAGAAGTTTGAGAATGTGGGAGTTGATCTTGATTCAAATGCTAAAAATAGCTCCATACAATGTGGCCTAAACATCCACAATAGACCTGACATTGAGGGCGTGATTGTCAAAGAAAAATCTGCCTCCGAGTGAAAATCTTCCTCCACATCCACGTCGATCACCAAATCCTCTTCCAGAGTAATTTGTTGAAGGAAATGAAGCTCGTGTCACGTGAGCTGGAGTAAGAAAAGTATATGATTTACGAAATTTTTTCAACATATATTATCAGATGAGAGAATAGAGGTTTCTACTTCATGCAATGAATACAATTTAGGCTTGGTTGAAATAGTAGTAATAAGAGTATGATCATTTTCATTAAGATCCTTTAAAAAAATCTCAATATGTTCATGAGATGAAAGAGGATTTTTTAATGCTGCCAAAAAATTCACAATCTTCTTTATCTTCAAAACATAATCAAATGCAGAATTACCTTTTTCTTGGGTGAGTTTCAATTGAGATTTCAATTGTTTAATATGATATTTCGTTGGAATTTTTTTCTAAAATAAAACAAAAAATAATTAATTTCTAAAACAAGATCTTTGAATTTTATTTTTTGGAATGCAGTTTTTTTTCTTTTGCATTAAGGGCAAGTTCGTCGCACCCTAGCGAACTCTAGGTTGAGTTCGGCAAAGTATATAAACGTGGAGTCAAATTCATTTGTCGTTTTCCTTCCAAATCTTTCTTCCAAAATCACTTTGTTCCTCCTTCACTTTGTCCGTGAGACTCGTTATCTACGGCTTCGTTAGTTTCAGGTCAGTAAATAATATGTTAATTAGAGTTACTGTTTTTAGGTTAATTAGAGTTATTATTTACACATTAGTTAAAGTTACTATTTAGTGGTTACATATTAGTTAGAGTTACGAATTTACTGTTTATATGTTAGTTAGAGTTACTGTTTATGGTTTACAAGTTAGTTAGAGTTACTATCTAAATGTTATTTAGAGTTACTGTGCAGTGTTGACATGTTAGTTATAGTATATAACATGTTAGTTAAGTTTTTTTATGTTATTATTTTTTAGTACAGTTGCTGTTTATTATTTATAACATGTTGATTAGTATATGTTATTAGTCAATTCTTAATTAGTTTAGTCGAAATAGGTAATTTAAGTTGTGAATAAGAAGATAATTATTAGCTGAATAATTAGTTAGGTTAGGTTAAATTAGAAAGAAATGTGATTAATAAAATTTAGGGTTCAGTTAGTTATTGATTAGAGTTGTTTAGAGTGTTAGTTAATGGCCTCGTGTAGTTGGATTAAATTTTAATTAGTAAGTTTATAAACGGACAAAGAAGTAAGGTAGACAAGTAGGAGGTGTAAGTATGTTTTTTAAGAATTTAGCTAATGTGAGAGGAACTCATCAGTTCAGTACATATTATTTTATTTTACAAGAGTGTGGTTAGATGGAGCAGCAGTTATTGGGTTACGAAAATACGCTTTATAGATTGGATCATGCTGAGCATATTACTGCGAGACTTGATTGAGTGGTACATTTTTATCATTGTTATTTATTTTATTGTAATTAATAAAAAGTGAATTTGTTAGTTATTTAATGTGTTCACAGTCTTTTTTTTATTTGTTGTTTCCGTTTGGTATGCGATTCAAATTTTGCGCACCAGATGGAATTTGATGAGACGGTCGGCAGAGCAGATTTGGCCATATCTCAGACGAGCTGGATTTGAGTATGTGGCGTATATGGTTGAGTTTGAGCATGACTGGCCATTGGCCTTGGCGTTGATAGAGAGGTGGAGGCCTGAGTCCCACACATTCATTTACCATGCGGGCAGATGACTATCACCATGCAGGATGTGGCTTATCAGTTGGGATTCAAGATTGACGGTGATCCTGTTAGTGGATGCATGGTGGTTGGGAACAGCACCATCAGAGACGGTCCATTGAGAACTACTGCCAGTAGTTATTGGATGCTGTTCCTGGCCCTGATGACAGACAGTCACAGACCAAGTGGACTGTGAAGCTCACATGGTTCCACAACACCGTATGCGGAGAGCTGGAGCAGGACATTATTGAGGAGCGCCTGTTGAGGTACACGAGAGGATATATCATGCAGTTGATCGGGGATATCCTATTTCCATATGCATCTGACTCTCGGGTGCACATCAGGTGGCTCCCCCTCCTAGAGGACCTTGACACATGTGGCGGGTTATCATGAGACTCGGTTGTGCTAGCATGGCTGTACCGCCAGATATGTCGTGCCACGGAACATGGTCAGCACAATTTAGGTGGTTGCGTCAGCTTACTGTTATCCTGAGTCTATTGCCATATTTCACTGCTACGGCCCGATGGATTTGATACTCGTCGGTTTTCGCTTGTCAAAATTTGGAAGGAAAGCGGATTTGGCCCCACGTTTATATACTCTGCCGAACTCAACCTAGAATTTGCCAAGGATGCGACAAACTCTATATAAATTATAGAGTTCGCCGGAAGTGCAGAGAACTTACCCTTAATGCAAAAAAAAATAAATAAATCGCATTCCAAAAAATAAAGTATAAATATCTTATTTTTGGAATTAATTATTTTTTTATTTAAAAAAAATCCTATTTCGTTGATTTGGAGAAATAATCTTCAATCTTGCTTCACACATCATGAGCATATGTACAATCAACCATCTTATTCTTGAAAGACTCATCCATTGAAGCAAATAACCAGGAGATGATAATCCTCCTGTCTCCATCACTTATAAGTTGTAAAAAAACACCAGCAGCACAATCTTCATCATTTTAAAACTGTGATGAAATTTTATTGAATTGAGATGATCTTAAAATATTTTATTCAAAGATTATTACTAATACTTATTGCTATCAAATTTTGTGATGTTTTTTTATTGAGTTTGTCCCTAATTGAATGATCCAAAGAATGTGGATTAAAAACAGCAAAAAAAGAAGATTATAAAAAAAGAGATGATTTTAAATTTGCAGCGCTTGAAACCATGAATATTCAATCAACAAGGCTCTTGATACTACGAACCAAGGACTGAAATAACCACGTAGAGTCAAAGACAATGTTAAAGAGGCAGAGTATACTCAGAGAAGAAAAGTAACAATCATCAATATTAGATTGTGAAGAAGTTTACAATGACTTGAGATACAGGCTACACAACTTTGCTACTTAACAGACTTCCTAACCAACTCTCTGTCTATAACAAACTCTAAAACAGAAATTTAAACATAGCTAAGACTCACCCTTCTCATCAGTTTCATTTCTACACTCAATATAAACAATGCCAGTTAATTAATTAATACCTAAAAGAAATTTACCAAATTAACTAAGATCAGAATGTTTTCATTCAAGCTATTAATAGTGAGACGACACAATCAAATTGGAAAGTCCGTCCGTGTAAGAAATTATATTGTGTGTTGTTCTGTATGTAAGTTATATGTGTACATGCAGAAATAACAAAAGCTATTTTGCATATGTTGGTATATAAATTAATTAATTAATTAATTAAAAGAAGTAATTATCCACGATGTATTGGTGTGTGTTTAGTTAAGCATCTGTTTGTATTGCTCCTCCAAGGACTGTTGTCTCTGCAAGCGCATCTGGTGGTTGAAGTTGCGTATGAATGCTTCGACGCGCCGATTCAACTCGTCTTGACTCAGCGATGGCTCTCTCCTAAGCGCTACCGCCTGCTCCTTGAATGTCTCAGACTTGTTCAATTCAGCCACACTCCCGGGCCCGCGGTTCTGCCACGTGTCACACTTCCTCACGTGCCTGCTTAACGGTATCGCCCGTCCTTCTGTTATGGCCTTCCACGTGTTCTCCAGCGTTTCATGTCGTTTCGCCCTCGCCACCACCCTCAACGACTTTCCAGTCCCACTCCCACCTACAATTTCGTGCAAAACGACAACACACACTTTTAATCTCAACTCGTCTTTCCACATCAAACGAAAAAAACGGTTAATGATAACGAGATTTAATTTGATACCTTCGGGAATGGACTTGGGCGGTCTACGTTGACCGAACCTTGCCGAAACGAGAGGTTTTCCCGGCGGAATCTCCGAGTCGATGCTCTTGAGCGGAATCAATGCGGATTCCTCCACCACTCCTAAGTCGATTGTCTTTTCCACCTCTTCTTCTTGTTCTTGGGGGTTGACGTGGTGAGGAGGAGGTTGTGGAATGGGAAGTGTTGTGTCGAAGGGATTGTGGTGGAAGAGCTTGGAGGAGGCGACGATGGAGATGATGATGGCGTTGAGGAGAATATAGATGAATGGAGGCTTGAAGCAGAGGAGGCAGAGGTTCCAGAGTGTTGGGAAGTGAGTAGTGAGCAATGGAACAGTTGCCTTCACTCCCAGCGCGGTGAAGACGACGGCGGCGGAGAGCACAAGCACCTTGAGGGAAAGCATGGAATTGGGTGTATAAGTGGTCAAGTAGTAGTGAGTGTATGATAGAGGGTACTTACGTTGGAATCCAAAGGGGAATTTATAAAGGAAGGGAAGAAGGGGAGGGAATCAGATGAAATCTCAGCCGTTCATTGCACGGATATGGAATCTATTTTAGGTCTTTGGGGTTGGCCTACTCCTAACAAGTCCTACTCCTTCAATCACACTCTTAGCCTAAGTACGTCAAAAAAATAAGATCAAATCAAAGGCTCTAATTATCTTCTATTCACCAATAAGAAACTGTCACGTATAGTAATTTGTTATCCGATTATTACGCATGTCTAATTCAATTTTTTTTCTCTTTAAAATGTACCTTAATGTAAAATTTTATTTATTTTTATAATCAATTCAAAAAAAAAAAGTAGAAAATAATATTCTTAAGTTAATCGCATGCTTTGTATAATGTTAATAATTTTGGAGGATTAAGCGATTAATGTTTATAAGTATTGGCTAATTTTGGTGGTTAATTTTAGTGTATATGTAGCATGATTCATTTTTGTATTTGTAGTGAATTTAGGTGTAAAAAAAAGATATTTAGGTGTAAAACGAAGATATTTTGGTGTATTTTTATTCTGACTGCATAATTTAGAATTCTTCATCTTCCTCCTCCTCATTTTCTATTGTTCTTCTTTATCTTCTTATTTCATATTCTCATAATTCTTTTTGGAAGGAAAAAATCAAATAAAGAAGAAAAAAATACATAATATTGCAAAATCAAAAGAAAAAAAAAAGAAAAACACGATAAAAATGAAACATGTGAAGAAAGAAAAGGAGAAATACAAAGAAAAAGGAGAATAAAAATGAAAAAGAGGAAAAGGAGGAAAAACGTGAAGAAAAAATTGATTAATGGTAAGGGAGTGCTTTAAAAACGTGATGCGCGTATTAACACGCTTTTTGTGAGTGAGCGTAATTTCTGTTGAATTTGACTCAACTATTAAGCAAAAAAAAACTTTATGTATAGCATCTGTATAATGTTTGGTTACATTATCATCTAATTATATCTACCGTTAAACCGTAGGAGTTTCTACCGAAGTTAAACGTGGAAGGTGATTATAAATGTCCATGCAAATTGCAAAGTAAAGTGAACGAGGAAGAATAATAATATTGACATCTGGTTGGGGAGCAAGGCATGCACATGCGGGCACACGTACGGACATATATGGCACGTATTTACTGTAGCATTATATTTCACATTGATGATGACTATCTGACCATCCATCTGTGTCATCAAATATGGACCGTCTAATTAAGATACGTTACAAAAGATAATAACATAATTAAAGGAAAAGGAGGAAAGATCTAGTAGTGATATGAGCTCATAAATTCCCTGAAAAGATAGTGTAGGAATTAAGAAAGGATTACATAGTTAATTACATTAACTGACTGACAATGACACTCGCAAATTAAATCCAAAATCTTGGTTTGGACTTTTCAAACCGTAACTTAAGGAGTTTCTGGATGGGAATATAAACACCACAAAATGAGTGGTTTTGATTTGATTTTGGTCCAAATTACCCGCGTAAAAAGGCACGTATCTCAACTACACCAGCTGGTCTCATTCTCTTGCATTGCTGAAGAGATAAAATGGTCGGTTCGATAAAAAAACAAAAAGAAGTTAATGAGCTTCGGAACTTTCTTAAATTGATCCCATGAAAATTGACTCCTCTTGTGTTGGTATCAAGGACGAAAGCGCCATGCAATTGCACCAAAAGGTACAGACAAAAACTACATATGTGATCCACCAAGCTAAAAGGAACCTTTCAACAAGATTTTTAGTATTTTTTCTTAAATAAATATAATATTAGGAGTCAACACTTTTATTAAAATTTGACAATAACAAAAAAAATGAATAATTTCATATTATTAAATATAATTTTATATAATTAAAAATACTAATAATAACTAATTAATAACTACAAATTATAAAATTTACTAACCTCATTCTAAAAACAACAAATGCTATTTTAATTCACACCTTCAATTTAATATGATATGATAAATGAGCATATATAACGTACACAAGTCAATCTTATAAAAAAAAAAATAGCTATGCGCAATTGAAAAAAGAATAGATTCAACAATTATTTATTTTGTTTATTATTTTTAATTCGTAGGTGTGAATGAATATCTTCAGTCGTCTTCATCATTTTAAATTGATCGCACATAAACACCGACAAGTGACCAATGCAAAATAGATAAGAAATAATAAATGTATAATACATCATAATAAGTGATATTTAATTGAGGTAGTATTGTAGTAAGTCAAAGTATAAGTGTGAAAATAGTAATTTCTTTGGATTCTCCTTGATTCATTCATGATGATTCTCGGTGAATTAGCAACAATATAACTTTGTCACAGGTTTTTAAGGATATTCTCTTCGGATATATTCCGATTCATTTTCAGTTAGGTTTTTCTTCAAGAATCAAATCAAAGACTCTGTAATCGTAGCTAACTTTCTTTATTAATAGGTCAATGAAAATGGTACTTTTTTTTGGTTTAGTAAACTTCCAACACTGTATTTGAAAATTTAAACACTGACAAAATATTATTATATAACATGAAAATGACAAAAGAAAAAATCTCCAAAAAAATTGACAAAAAGTTTAATATTTAATTTCATACATAGGAACCTAGCTACTAGAGTCTTAATTAGTTGATACATTAGGTAGTGTTTGGTGGATAGACAGAGACAGAAAGATTGAGATTGAGAAACTGAAACTAAGAGACAGGGATTGAAACAAATCTCAGTATTCTGTTTGCTGCAAAATAGGAGACAGGAATTGAAACAAAAATGAAACTCTAATTTAATTTGCACAAAGGGTAAAATTAGAATTAATTAATTGAAATGAAAGTATTTTAGGTATAAAATGTTATTAAAGTTTCAGTCTCCATCTTTAAAAATTTCAGTCTCCTGTGTTTCTACTTTTTGGAGATACTGAAATACTAAAATTTTAGAAATAGAGACAAATTTTAATACCAGTCTCTAAACTAACAAACACGATACTAAATTTCAGTCTCTCAATCTCTATCTCAGTACCTAAAAACAAAAGCTACCTAGAGTTCTATATTTCAAAGTGCTCGCTTTTCTTCATATGTTTTCGTCCTTATACTCATAGATATCTCATCGAATAAACAAAGTATTCATGATTTAGCAAAACAGACAAAGAAGAACTGTAATTGGTGGAAAATTAGCGTAATCCAAATAAAGTTGTATGTGTCGGCAAACAACGCTCTCCATATGCACTTTCAACTGTATCCTGCAACTGCCACATATATTCTAAAGAAAGTCAAGATAATTAGTAATATTTTAGTTAATATAAAATTTATTTTATTTTTACTTTTCTTTTTTTACAAAAAAGAAACCAAAAAGAGTGTTCTTTTTTTTTTTACTATTTTTTTATGTTAACTATAAATTTATTAAATATTTGATTCCGATATCCTTAAAATATATACTTAGTCACTAATTATAATTATTAACCATCTAGTATGACTCATCTTAAATTCAGTATGCCTTAAGATGTTCGCAAATATGGATGATTTATCCATTCAAAACAATCTGTCGTAATTATATTGATTTTGGATTTAATGGCTAATTAATTATTATAATGGATCAGACATGATTAAATTCAATTTTAATTGATTTGAGTATTAGTTTTGAAATTTTAGAACTCGAAACATGAAATCCAAAGAGATGCATATTTTTTTGTAATTGAAAAAATAAATTTAAAAATTTATTCTTTTTAAATCACTAATTTAATATTTTATTCAAATATTCTATTTAAAATATTTTTTCTTCTGATAAAATAAATAAATTCTAAAATAGATATTTATATAAATTATAAGTAAAAATTTTATTTAATAAAATTATTTTTATTTAAAAATTTATTAAATAAAAATAATTCTAAAATTATGTTTCTTTGATTTTATTAAAAAATATAACTATTTGAAATTATTTTAGTTAATATTATATACAAATTTTATATTTTATTAGCGAATAGAATCTACCTAATTTAGAATATTATTTCAATGTTTGTATTTTTTATACAATTTTTTTTGAATTTTTCGTA
Organism: Arachis duranensis; assembly: GCF_000817695.3. Classification (NCBI taxonomy): domain Eukaryota; kingdom Viridiplantae; phylum Streptophyta; class Magnoliopsida; order Fabales; family Fabaceae; genus Arachis; species Arachis duranensis. The sequence goes on along the minus strand of NC_029781.3, from coordinate 3,514,546 downwards.
GAAATTGATTGTGCTAATGAATAAGCTTTTAATATATACTATCCAAAAATCTCTCCTTTTCTAAAAAATTTTTCGAAATTTTTTATCTCGAGATGCATTTCTTTAGATTTTTTGCACAAGTAAATATTTACGACAAAAAATGAATCATAATTTTAGGATGACCGACCACTAATCCAATTCATATAGAAAATGCACCTCAAGTACACAAATTAATGGGTATGAAAAAGATTAATATCATATCCACAAAGACAGATAATTGATTTACCTATTTAATATTAATTAAAAATAAATAAATTTAATAATATACAGACATATTTATCTCTTAACCTAAAAATTTTTTAGACTATGATAATTATTTAAATTTAAATTAATGATGTGATATTATTATTATTATTATTACATATTTATAATATTTTTAATTGGTATTTAATTATTCGAATCAATCCAATCTAAATTTAATATTTTTATAAATATATTTAAACTAATTTAAATTAATTAAAATTTAATCCATTTGATTTTTATTTTCCATCACATCCGAATTAATCCGAGCTGTGAATACTTTTTAAATTTAATTACCCAGCAGCAGATAGAGGCATTGAACTCCGTGCCTAATTATTATGTGAGATTAGGTTTGAGCCACACCCACACCTAAAGGCTAAGGGGATAAAGATAAGAAAAGAAGCAGCAGTCAAGGTTTCAATTCAATACTAGTGGAGTTTAGCTGAGTAAGGGTGGAAATGGAAACGTATGGAGTATTACTACTATATCATACTATACCCGTATTAATGGATAATTTCTGTAGGGCCTACCCGCTATTGATTAACTCAACAAACTGGCTGGTAGTTAAGTGGCGGTTGATAACATTTGTTGGATTTTCACATCACAATTTTTAGAAGAAAAAAATTAGGAAGCTAACTATAGTATAAATCAATTTTTTTATTTTAAAATTTAAAAAATTAAGATAATAAAAATTACTTTTTTATTTTATAATATACTTATTTTTTAACTAATTAATTAAATTTGATTTCACTCCTAATTGATTTCCTATGGAAACCGTTTCTAGAATAATAGTAATGTTCTCTTTCATTATTACAAAATGGATAGAGTTATTACCAAACACCGTCTAAAGCGATATAGTGTGTTTTTAAGTTATGCGGTGTAAAGGTGGTTTGAAATGTTTTGAAATTTGAACGCTATGCAAGTTTTATTTGATATTTTTATATTTAATGAACGTGAATATTTTTTTTTTTAAATCTATGTTCGACCAAAAACAAGAATTACTTATTTTTGCATTTAAAATAGTTCGTTGAAAATTTATGATTGTGATTTTTTTTTGCTAATATTGTCCTTATGTTATCTGTCAAAAAATATTTATTGTTGTAGTTAATTTTTCTTTCACCTATTTTATTCTTCAAATTGTAGTACAAAAAAAAAAAAAAACTCAAACATTCTCTTTTATATATTTTAATGTTGTTTTGAAAGAATTTTTTTATTTATCTTTAGAAAACATAATTTTAGTAAAAAAAGTTTAAATATTAAAATAGATGAATAATGATTGAAAATATAGTTTTATGTTCCTTTTAGTAATTTTACACATAGAAATAATTTTAATAAAAATTATCTAAACAAAATTTATTTTATTATAATCAATTTTAATATTAAATTATTAAATATAAATTATATTGATATCAATTCAATTTTAACCAAACATAATTCTACAAAATTAAATAAAAATAAACTCTCGTTACAAACTCAAATCCAAACACATTTATAGATTTTTTTTGTGACTATTATTATTTTTTTTTTTTGGTGACTACATTTATAGATTGTTTGAATATTAGTGTTTGATTTGTTGAGGTTAGAGGTTCCTAGATTCCTACTAATTACTATAATAGTATAATTACAATTACACGGTGGTTGTGTGGTAGGTAATTATATGGTCAAAAACGAGTAAAAGGATAGGGGAACAAGCATAACGATAAAGCCTTTCTCTCAACTTCTTTATTTATTATATATTACTAATTTTATAATTAAAATATATTATATATCATTCTTTTATTATAATATATAATTTTTAGATAAATATAAAAAAATATATTATTTTTTTACCAAAGATAAAAAAATTCGAACTTGCGATTTTTTAAATAAATATGAAGAGAGTATATCATTTAAGATATAACTTATTAACAAAGAGATTATACCATTTAAACTATAGTCATTAGTATAATTAATTATAAATTTAATAATTAAAATATACAACATAATATTTTCTAATTGTAATTAAAATTAAAATTGAAATATAACTATATTATTGTATTACTAATTATTTATTTAACAATCAAAATAATGTACAAGAAGA
>NC_029781.3:3479952-3512041 GCF_000817695.3 Arachis duranensis | reverse complement strand
ATTATAAAAAAAATAAAATTAATAAAATAATATAATTTAAATAAATTCATAAAATTATAAAAAAATATTAAATTTATAATTATAATTAAAAAATAATTTTATAATATTATTCACATAAAAAAATATATCATTATTATATACATATTTTTTAGTTTTTTTATTTAGTTTTAAATTTTTATTGTTTATCTTTCTAATCGATATTTTTAATTTTCTTCCTTCAAATATTTATTACATATAATTTATAGAGAATGCTAATATTGTGATTAATTAGAATAAAGATTTAAAATGTTTCAAAAAAAATTAATTTTAAGTTAATTTTATAACTATCAATATAAATTTTTTTATACTAATATTTAATTATATTTATATATACAGAAAGAAAAAATATTATTTTTAAATGACAAATATAAAAATAATTATTTTTATTTATGTAATTGACTTAACTCCTAATTAAATGTATATATATGGGCAATTTACATGAACAAATTGTTACAGCTTTAAAATTATGCAAATACATTGTTTCCAAAATGAAGACGCAAATGCATTGTTTCACGTATTTATATAAACCGCTATTGGCAGTAGCGGTTTACGAATACACAGAATCCGCTGCTGCTAGCCGCGATTTACGAACAAACGTGGCATTACAGAAATTGCTAGTGTCTGTTGCGGGTTCTGTTTGACTTGGCTTCTTCATAAACTGCTACTGCCAGTAGCGGTTTATGTGCGTTGGTATTTGTGCGTAAACCAATAGAGTCTATGGCGGTTTACGTGAAGGGTGGCTGCCTATATAAACCGTGAAAGGTAGCCGCAAATTATTTATTTGGAGTGTTTGTGGGGTTGGTTAGAGAGAGAAAATTCTAGAGAGAAGTTAGAGGAACTTGAGAGCGGGTCCGAGTTATCTGAGTGGCGACCTCCGGCGGGATATCATGGCAGACGGAATGAGCTTGTACCGACTGAACGGTGTTGCGCATATTGTCGTTTCTATTGGTGACGAGGTAAGTTAATTTATTTTTTTTAGCGTTAGCATTTGTTAATTAAAAAAATAGTATGTAAGGTAAATAAACTAGAATTTATAGATTAATCCCTCTAGTTTAAAATTAGGCTTTGCATGTTAGGATGTTAGTTTACTCGATTTGGGTTGGTTTTTTTTCGTTAGTTTATAAACATTATTAGTTATCTTAATATAGTTCCCTTCGGTGAATGTTATTGTACATGTTGTTGGTTTATTTTATGATCTTTTTTACTTTTTATAATTATTTTGTTGAACATATTTTTGTTTTAAGTTGCCAAAGTTTGACAGTCGTGCTTGTTATTTATTTTATTTCGGTTAATATATTTGTATGTTATGAAGTTTTATAGTCGGGTTTATATTATTTTTATAATTGTGGCTGTAGATTTATTCTATTTAGTGTTCTGTTATCTTTATTATTGTAATAAGTTTGGAAAAATAACCATTTGTACCCATTAATTTTATGAACGCTGACAAAAGTACTCATTAAAGAAGGAAACTAATGTTGTATCCATTAAAGATGAATTCCGTACGACAAAAATACCAAAATCCTAAATTTATGTTGACTTTTTAATAAAATTCCAGAATTACCCCACCATTATCTTCAACCCCTCCTCTCTTCTTTCCCAAATCTCAAACACCTTCATTGCCACTACCTTAACCACCTTCTATTCTTTACTACTCTACTAACCACCACTGCTGCCATCTTTCTACGCTGACGAGATGACAACAAGACAACCAGGCAACCATCCATTCCCATGCAACGCTAGATGGAGAAGCTCCGGAAGTGAGACTGAACCGAGATCCAGCGCGCAAGGTCCTGTGGTGCGATTCAACTCCTCCTAGTTCCACTTCAAGCTCATGGACTCCATGGAAAAAGGTCCTATATTTACAACAGTACAAATTACAAATTTATTATATAATTAACGAAGTTGAACGTAACTTTCTCACTCTCCCAAATCACCACCATCATGTGCAAGTTTCCTATATTACTCGCATGCGACCCTACCAAAGCGATCTTGCCAAAGTTTCAATTTTTAGCATCCAAAGTGCTTCTTCTTCTGACATTGTATTGAAAGTGATGGAGGAAGGGTGGTGATGGTAATGGCGGTAATCCAGTGTTGATAGGATTTGAGATTGGAGAAGTGATGATGAGAAGTAAAATTAAAAGTTAGAGTAAAGTTGTTGTTGTTGTGACAGTGGAGAAGGAGAAAGATGAGGCTGACGGTTGGTGACGGTGGCGATGATGATGGTGTTGGTGAAGGAGGTGGTAAAATTGATGAAAAGAATAAAGAGAGGGTTGAAGGGGAATTGAGATTAGGATTAGGAAAATGGTAATTTGGGATTTTTAGGTATTGAGATTAGGGTGTTTAGGCAATGGAGGTGTTTGAGATTTGGGAAAAAAGAGATGAGGGGTTGAAGATAATGGTGGGGGTAATTCTGGAATTTTATTAAAAAGTCAACATAAATTTAGGATTTGGATATTTTTGTTGTACGGAATCCATCTTTGATGGATACAACATTAATTTCCTTTTTTAATGGGTACTTTTGTCAGCGTTCGTAAAGTTCATGGGTACATATGGTTGTTTTTTCTAATAAGTTTTTATAATATGAAGCTTTAAGGTTATTTGACGACTGAGTATAGGTTCATAGATTAATTTGTTCATTGGTTCCTTGTTTGTTGATGGTTTAAGATATTTGTTATTGTTAGATAGGGAATTTTGTTGTGGATAGTAGAATTTAATTATTTTCTGTATATCTTTTATGTTCTGTGCAACCAACTAGGTGTATATACAGTGTGAGACGGCAACAAAATATGCCCATGCATGAGCAGATCATCCCGTATTTAGAGAGGGTAGGATTGTACCAATTGGCCAGGCTAAATAGCCACTAATTCTGGTTGGATGAGCCATTGGTTAGTACATTTGTTGAGAGGTGGCGTCCTGGAGGCACACATTTCACATGCCTTTCGGGGAGTGCACAGTGACATTGCAAGACGTGGCCTTTCAGCTAGGGTTGCCCGTCGATGGGGAGCCTGTGAGTAGTTGCTTTTGTGAGTTTGAGAAATTTATTTAGGGTGGCCGACCAGTTTTGGAAGTGGTTTCAGGACCTATTCAGTGAGCTGCCACCACCGAATAAGGTCAAGCAGATGACGATATACTTTACATGGTTCCACGAGAGGTTTAGGTTCAGCAAAGCAACGGAACCATCCATGGTGGGTTTGATCCCAAGGATCCAGCAGGGCAGATCCCTATATGACTCCTCCCAGTCGCCATAGATCTGTGCTACTGCCTTCTGCTTCGCCAACCACACCTTCTGATAACTGGGCCTGAAACCGTATGTCACCTCCGTTGCCTCTTGCAGCACCTTAATCGACACCGACGCATCAGCTTGAACCAATGGAAAGATCCTCGCACATATGACATGATAATCAAGCTACTTGTGGTTGCTCGATATCGATGTGGCCATACACGTTGTACCTCCTAACTTCCCATGTGCTCTTCCTCTTTCGCATGACTATACGAATCAACCACGTGCACCTGTTACCAAACTCCTTGCATCTCCCTTGGTATTTCAGATTGTCCGACTCCATAACTCTATACTCAACTCCACGCCGAATGCTGTAATCTTTTACACTCAGCACGGCTTCCTCCTTACTCTGGAACGATTGGTCAATCTGGAATTCCGTCAAAGGATTCGCATCATGCATACCCTGTCCCACGAAGGTTGCTTCTACATTCTGGTGTTGGCCGATGGCTTCCAAGTTCAAGGACGACAGGTGCAGAGGGTACTCTTGTGTTCTAGAACCAGAACCTCCATGTGCTGTACATGTACCTCTTGGAATATCATCATCACTGTCCCTACCAATATCGACCGGCTCCTCATCCGAATCATCGTCACGCAACGCATTCTCAACTCGATCCGGTCCGGCCTCAAATTCAAAATCAGGCACAACAGGAGGCACACTAGTATGAACAGCCCCAGCACGTTTGGGCTCAGGAATCAGAACTGCAGCTGCTACCACAGGCATCGATGTCGAGGCACCACCGACCGTGGTCGATTGAGGATTCGGTGCCGATGCCCCAGAGCTGTCGACACCATCTTTCAACTTCGCAAACAGCTCAGGTATCCTCACCTCCGAAAAACTACGCCTGCAGTGAAACAAGACCTGCAGGTCTTCATCCGACCTTATCACAAAGGTTTCATATCTCACACCAGCTGACACAACGGCAATAGAAATCTTGTAAAACAACTTTTTTACTCACTTCGTCCCATACGCACTGAGCTTCCGTAATATGCTGAGCTTAATCTATGCCAACATACTCGAAGATCGGATAAAAATACTAAGTAGTTCTCTATCTGTGAATTTCACACCATGCCTTTTGCTCTTTTGAATTTTTCCAGAGCAGTGGACCAGAGCTACAAAACTATCCTCCCCTTTCATTTGTGAATAACACTCTTCCTCCACATTTGGCCCCTCCACAATTTATATAGGCAACCCCTTTCACACATACTTAACGGAAACCGCTATAGCCACTAGCGGTTTACTCACGACCCACAACACACATAAACCGCTACTGGCAGTAGTGGTTTATGACCAAACAGATTCATGCAGAAACTGCGGCATGCAACAGCGATTTCCATGCATTCACACATCAACGTAATTTGCGACTAACAGCAGCGGTTTCTGTGCTTTTGTAAACCGCTACTGCCAGTAGCGGTTTCCATAGATACTTGAAACAATGCATTTACGTCTTGGTTTTAGAAACAATGCATTTGCGTAATTTTGATGGTGAAACAATTTATTAACGTGAATTGNTTCTATGAAAATCCTATTCTTTTTAGTCGAGCGGAGATTTTTATCCCCTACGACCTTTTTATAAAAATAGTTTAATTTTATAAATTTTTTGTGTTATAATTTATAATGTCATGACAAAAACGACATAATTTTAAAAAAATCTTATTCCCATAATATTATTACAAGTAAAAACACTAATTATCAATAATGTTTTACTCTTTTACTTTTAAACAAAATTAAAATTTGAACAATACATATTTTTTTATTCAACACATTGGAAAAATCAAGTATGAAAACACAATCATCGAGTTCATTTTTTTTAATTCTTTGGCCAATTCAAATTTCTCTGATTGCATAAAATATTTTATCCGACAATGACAATGTATATAAATCAAACTATTTTCTTTTTGTATTATCTTAAAATCTAGAGTAAATACGTTTTTCGGTCTCTACCCTTTTTAAAAATTGACAAGCCGCTTTCTAATTTTTAAAAAATGACAAATCGGTCCATGTCTATTTTCTCTATTAAACACATCAATCCTTCTATAGCCAATAGACAGGAGTTGATGTGTCTAATGAAAAAAATAGATAAAGGTCGATTTGTCCAACAAAAAGATCAATGTGTCTAACAAAAGAAATAGACAGTGACTAATTATTATTTTTTAAACGTTGAGAAACGACTATCGTGTTACCATCAATTAGTGTGCCACTATTATTTAAAAGGAGAGACAAAATTTTATATGGTAACAAGGTATATTTAGTCAAAAAAGAAAAATGTTTAAACATTAACTAATTCATGTTAAATAAGTAAAATTGTACATTAAATCAAAGTAAAATAAATAAAGCCAAGTCCAATAGTCAAATTGAATCGCAATTTATCAAATGAACAAAAATGAAAATTGAAAAAACTCAAAATCTAGCTAAATTTATTGTTTTTGTCAAGCATTTTTAGCCATCAATCTAGTTTTTCTAGTATAATAATTCAACAATATATTTTTAATCTATACATAAAATATTGCTGGTAAAAAATAATAAATTTTGTAAGTCTTCTAACATTCTTTGTAGAAATTTTATGTAATTTATTTTGTTTACTATAAATGTAAATTCTTAATTTATTATCATAGAATGGAGACAATGTGATAAAAATATAAAACCAATAAAATCAAAATCAAGATAAGGAAAATTAATTAAATTGAACCAAAATCAAATCAAACTTAATTATATCTTATGAAATCAAGCTAAACTAGATAGGGTGCATATAAAAATTGTAAACGGCAGAGATGGTTCCTTTGGCATTCAATGTTTCGCTTGACCATGGACAGATCCCTTAACTGTTTGAGATCCATAACCACAACTCAAGAAGGACTAGAAAGAGGAACAATTATTAGCCGATGTGATTGATATAATATGAGCAAATTAAAGTTCCTTAGTAATCCCATAAATTAATGCAACCATGATAACAATACATCATATGTTCTTCACAAAAAGAGCACATGCACTTGCATTAAGCATCAATGTTTTTTTTATGTTTCTATTGTGGAACTCTAGATTCTAGAACTAGAACACATATCTGCATCATCAATATCATTCTATCTTTGTGCACATAGCATCACTCATTCTTCTTGTTCTGTTTCAGCATTTGCTCAACCTGTCCACTATATGGATGAACATGATAAGCATACTGCTGAAGAACAGAAAAGATAACCATTTCTATACAAACCAAAATGTTCTGCATCGCTTCCTCGACATGCTCCACGTCTAACTTCAAATGACGCGGCTTGAGTACGCCCATTCCTCCTAAGATGTCAAGCAACATTCCCTGCATGCATTTTCCCAGACAGCGTTCAAAGTGTAGGACAAGGAAAATAATTCGAGAGCACATGGGTGACGCAAGATATTTAAGGCAGTACAAAGTTATGAACTCTTGAAAAGGAAGACCTTGCCATCATAAGACAAATTAAGAAGGATGTAAATTTGAATATACAAAACATCTTCAGAGCAATTAATTAGGAAAGTTAATTTGAAGCATAACTTAAGGGAAGTTACTTTAAAGAAAATCACAATATATAGATCAGAAAACTATTGCAGTTGAGTTTTGCTAGGCATAACCACATAAATAGCAGACATCAACAGGTTGAAGACTTGAAGATCAACAGGTCATATGATTCAATGAAATACTCAATTTGATTTAGATGCTGTGTCATTAGTCACAGAAAATCCCAATATCATGCAGAATAGTTTTATTTCTTCAGTAGCACCACTAGTTTGTTGTACTAGTCTGCTTTCGGTGGTATTGAACAAAGCTTATCGGATGATGATAAAAGAGAACAAATTACCTGCCAAAAGCAGAAGAAAACAATTCCTTTGATGCATAAGAACTTTGCTAGTGGTTTGTGTGGTTCCAATTCTTTTGCAAACACATGGTAAAAGACCACCAGAGAATACAAGGCCAAGGAAACAGAAATGTTGAGAATGATGGTGAATCCCCAGCTCAACCAATTTGGATACAGCCCAACTGCTTGTAACAAAATCATCAGCACGGAACACACTGGTCGGATCACAACAAACTGCCATGTCCAGTACTTTAGAAGCTTTAGTGTATGGTGGTTCAGTCGAACAGTATGAGGCTGCACAAGATCAATTCACACTATCATGAAAACCATGACATCAAAACAACATACACTCCTTGTTCCTCAGTTAGATCTAAGAGAACATCTCTGAAATCAAAACCTAACATGTGATGTAAATAGAGTGAACTAATTAAGACATAAATTGAATGAAATGTAAGGTAGTACCTGGAAAAGTGTCATGGGAAAAGAGTGGTGAATTTCCCTGCCTTTGATCTCATCAGGCACAATGTTTCTGCTGATGGATATGTTCAAGTAACTGTACATCAAAGAGAGGAACTTGGCAATGACAAGAGCTTCATAGCATTCCTTGATGGACTCCAAGAAAGTGAAGAACTCCTTGCTTCCCCTAATATCCAAGAGTCCCACAAAGGAGACAACAGCATAGATAGGAGCCATGAGGATGATGATGATAATAGCCTTTTGCTCCTTTGGATTCTTCCAATAGAAGAGATGCTGTGACAGTAACTGCGTCGTGAAATGCATTGAAAGCATAACACAGAATCCAGATCCCATCATAGTGATCTGTGCAGGATTCAAATTTCTGAAATCCATCGCTACTCACGAAATCCTAGAACCTGATAGACACGGACAGAGTCATACACTCATGGACATGTTTATTCGAAAACAACCTAGTTTATGTCGAAATCCGGCATGACAAGAACTAGAAAGCAAAATATGATTGAGTTTGGATGAAACATGGGAAGAAGTGAAAGAAGGAAGCGTACCTTAGTTGGATGGAAGTTGAAGCTGAAGCTGAAGCTGAAGAATGATCGAACTCGTTTGTAACTTTGACTGACCTCAAAGGCTCCCCAGTCCAACAACTACTTCTCTCTTGGCCAAATGTTGCTGTGCTTCGTGGTGTAAAGATTGGGTCACACGTGAACCAATAAGATCTTGCCACTTCACCCAGCCTGCTTCACAAATCTCAAGGCCAAACACGTTGAATTCACCGTTCTAACTTCGCGTGCTTTGCGTGGAATGGAATGGCCCAATGGATTTTATTTATTTATTTCACTAATTTAGTAATTTTATACATACAGAGATATTAATATCAAAATCTTGAATAATTTAGGTAATTGGTACTTCAAATGTATTTTTTTTTTCTTGTCATGTAATAAAAGTTGTGTTGATGTGTTCAACATTACCATAGAAATAAATTCTGCTAAAAAAGAATTAATTTTTACATATAAATGATTTTGCTCTACAAATTTTATAAGTCTTCTAATTGATGTTAAGCTCAAAAACGCGCTTGTTGCCTCTAACAGATTTTTAACTTAATCAACGCACGAATATATAACTTTCTTTTTTAAAAGGATTCTGTTTCCTTTTTTAAATTTTTTGCCTTCTCTCTTTAACTCTTTTGTGAGTTTCTCTCTGCCTTCTCTCTTTATCTCTTTTGTGAGTTTCTCTCTGCGTTAAATGACCTATGAAAGAGTGGTAAGAAATAGTGTTGGTAATCACCCAACAAATAATATATTTCCGCATAGTCCCACAGATAACATGAAAACAGTAATTAAATATGTAAAATCAGTATCTCCAGCTTAGACAAATTGAAGACTCTAACATGGCACCAAGTCCAGATATACAATATATGATGAAGCTGTTTACATGAAAAAAGAAAGGGAAAACAATAACAAATGTACATATCTGAAAGGTAACGCTTAAAAGATAATAATTATTGGAACAATCCCATAGGAGAAGGGATTAAAACTCCTCTATCTATTAGGAACTATTGCTCCTACTTGGCTGCTGCTACCAACATTATCTGACACCCTTGGCATCTCTATGAAATATGTCTGCATTATTTGCTTGGCATCAGGTTCATCCCACTCAAGTGAATCCCACCAACACTTTGCTCCTTTGATTTCCAAAGCATGCGGTGACAATAGTTGCTGGTTAAGGCCTACTAATTCATCAAGATCAAAGGGTAATCTCTTCAGTGCATCACAAGAAACTACTTCAAAAGAGCATGGAGAGCCATAACTCATGAATCCATCATATATTCCTTTTAAATTTGGCATGAACTCCAACCTCAATTTCCTTAATCTAGGCAAGTGAATTTTGGCAGCATGAATGTCATTACTGTTTCTTCCCCCTCCTTCCCATCTCATCAAATCCTCCATCTTGTTGCAGTGGCCGACTCTAATTTCTTCAAGATTTGACAGTTGAAGCAAAAGGTTCCCTGAGAATAGGCTCTTCAAATTTGGACAAAATTCTACATTTATGATCTTTAATCTCATAAATGCAGATGAAGTCATCACTTCCCTACATATCATCTGCAAATTGATCAAATATCTCAGCACCAAAGTCTCCAGCATAGATAAATCAATCTGCTCAGTGTCAACAATTCTTTCTACACTGTAACAGCAAACTACTGTGCATTTCTTGAGCTTCTCTACATGCAAAAGGCAAGTAGTTAACTCTGTGATATCATAGCAGTCAATAAACTTCAACTCGATAGTATTTGCTGGGATTGAAATTTCCTCTTTGGCAATGGATATGCTGAGAAATGCCACACTCCATTTCTCCGAAAATTCTTGGATTTCTCCTGGTCCAACATTGAACTTGAACTTCTCTAGCTGAGCACAGTGACCAGAGCAAGCATACAGATTATAGAGATCACAGTGCCAGAAATCCACTTCAAGAGATGATAATCTTGAGGAGGATATGATTTCACCAATGCTGATTTCAGAAACGCTCAGTGGCAATGTTTTTTGAAAGACGAGAGCATTAGATGCTAATAACTCCTCTAGAAGGGTTAATGCTGAGAGAAAACCAGATGGCAAGATGTTAATCATGGTATTGGAAATATTTAGCCTTCTCAGGTTGCATAGCTGTTCTGTCCCATGGGGAAGTTGCTTTATGTTTCGGCAACCCGAAAGGTCGAGAACCATCAACTTAGTGAGTTTTGCCACAGAAGGGATCAATTTCAAATTCCAGCAATTGCTCAATAATAAGGCACATAGATTCTCTAAGTTAGAAACCGAACCCGGCAGCACATGGATCCCAGTGTAAGAGAGATCAAGAACCTTTAGGCTTTGCATGAAATCAAAGAAGTCATAAGGTATATTTTGAGAGAAAGAGTTGTATTGCAATAACAGGGAAGTAACAGCTGGACATGATGGAGGATTGCCAAGAAAGATATTATTCAGATCATTTTTCATCAATGACACCCTTAGAGCATCTTCTGTCCATTCATCAATTTGGGGAGGTTTCTTCAATTTGTTGCCAGCTTTGACAATGCAGCGCCATCGAGGATCTGTTTTCATGATTGTCAAGGCCATATCTCGTATTAAGTCATGCATTTTGACACATTCCATCTCATTGTCTGCAGCATTTTCCAACAAGCATGCATATTTTAGTTCATTCAATATGATTTTCCCCTTCTGTTTGCTTGCTGAAATGCTATCCACAGCACCTAATAAACCTTCCCACATCCAATACTCAATCAATTCATTTGCATCAACATGATTACCTTCAGGATAGAGAGCACAATATAGAAAACAGGACCTACTTGTGTCATCCTTCAATTTTGTCAAGCTGAATTTCAAACGAGAAAAAACAGATTCTTCCATTTGTTCTATGTTGAGAGCTGAAGCTTTTAACCCCATCAATGAAATCTGCCATTCTGAAATATCAGTTGCATTTCTCAAGGCACGCCCCACGGTAACAATACCAAGAGGTAATCCCATGCATTCTTTTGCCACATCTTTTGCAATCAGTTTGATGTCCGGAGAGGCCAATGCTTCATCCCCAACTTTGTCCCTGAAGAGATCCCATGCTTCATTTTCTGTAAGAGCCTTTACTTTGACATCTCTATCTGTTTCCATGCCTCGGCAAACGCTTACCCTTCGAGTAGTTATTAGCAGTTTGCAACCGTTCTCCACAGTTGGTATTGGTATTCCAACTCTTTCAAGAGAGAATGGCTCCCATAGATCATCCAGAATCAAGGCAAACTTCTTCCTTCTTTGGAAAGCTTCAAACAGTGTGGCAGCTCTTGAAGTCTCATCCTGAAATCCTGAAAGGTCTATATCAAACTTACCTGCAATAACCTTTTGTAACTCCTCAGTTTTCATGTCCTTTGAGGAACTAACCCAAATAACACTGTCAAATAGTCTATTTTCCCTCAATAGTCTATTGTTAATTTCAGCCATAATAGTTGTTTTCCCCACTCCGCCCATCCCATGAACACCAATAATTCTCACTCTATCATCCAATATGAAGTTCAAAATCTTGGTCAAGTTTTTCATTGTTGTTTCGTGTTCCATTAGCTTTGTTGTTGGAAGGGTTTGCCCTTTTTGAGGAGAAGTTTCAGCCAATGAATCATCTGCAAATCGACCTTTCTCTAGAAGCTCTCTCACCTCCTCCATTTTTTTCTCAATAAGTTCTCCTCTCTTTATTCTTGAACTATAATAAAATGGAGAGAGAACACTTGTGCTTCCACTTTCTTGTTCAACTTCCCTTATGATCTTATTTACTTCATTTGCAATCTCATCAACATTTTTCAGCCACAATTCCACTTCTTTCTTTGGATTCATCCCTTTTTGAAGCCACATTTGATTTAGCTTGGCACACATGTCAACTTTCCGGGCATCTAGCTCCTCCAACAATGACTTGAGCTTGTTCAAATTCCTTTTGGGTCTTCTAAGGTGTCTAATATGATGACCAAGTGATTCTTGAAGACAGTTCTGTGTACAGAGGCAGCTCATAACGCCCGTGATCGCACCAACGATGTTAATAGCCATTTCAAAATCAAATATATATCTGGTTAAGACACAAGGAGGTGCTCTTCAGTTTGGATTAATTATATAGTATGTAGTCTCAATATGTCTAAGAAGATAAGAACAAATCTAGAAGTTATTTTACACATTTACACAATTTGAATATAGACTTATTTCAGAAGGATCTGTCATACCTTGCACTTTCAGGAAAAGCCTCACTTGTGAGTTCAAACTGTCGCTGCTGGATCTTGAATGAAAGTACAAAGATATAAATAAGAGACACGTTAAAAAGAAAAGAACAAAACTAGTAATCAATTATCAGTTTAGAAGGGTCTAAAACAAGTTTTTTAATGTTGAGCTCACCTGATAAGAATTGATGATCTTCAGCTTCAATTAACACCGGCTAGAACCTCCAAAGAGAAATGGAATGCTTGATGCTGTATTGCTGTTTTGCAACAATAGACATTGACTCAATGTGTTGAGTTGAATGTTGACGTGTGATAGTGTGACACAATATAAAAATAATCATGATAGTATATACAAAAAATCAGTAACTAAATTAATTATCAGTATAAAATAAACGTTGAAATATAATACACATTATAATAAGTTAAACAATACACCTTTATACACAAATATATCATGACTGAATTGGTAATTGATTTTTTATGTGCGTATAACATTTTTTATTTACAAAATTAAAATAAATCACTTCACCTAAACATTTTGACATGAGATTTATTTATTATTTTCTTTCAGAGGAAAAAAAATTAGTAAAGAAGTTGTAAATGTATTCATAAACGTGTGATTAAAGGCAAATTACGATTAATGGTCACTGAACATAACCCGTAACTTCCTATTTGAGATCCTACAGGAAAATTGACTCTGCTCTTTAATTTTTCTTTTGGAGAAAATAGCAGAAACCTTATGCATGCAACCACATTAGAAAGTGTAGCTCAGTATCTCTAACCAGTTTAACGCATATTGATTGATGGCAAAACTAAGTTGGATATTAGCTTCAGTCTCACTATGATTAGTAGTTTAGTACTGTTTTATTTCAACTTTTGGCCACAATAGACATAGTCCAATCTAATGCTCTTTATTATAGTCTTCTTTTTTAAAGCTTTTCGAACATTTTCTTTGTGCCTTTTGCCAACCCCTTGCACACAAATAAGAACAGTTTTCCCTTATTGTAAATCACAACTTTATAGGTTCTTGAGTTTATATATATAACATGAAGATTAACAAAGTCAGAAGATCTATAATATGTTGTCATTTACATTGTTCAGTATTACAAAACAAAGAAATTCATGGAGCAAGCAATATCTTCTCAATATGTTGGCTGCTTTCTATGATGCAGTGTGCCCTGCTGCCTCAGAGAGAGGGATGTATTTGTACACGACAGGCTTTACCTTTCCTTCTGCAATTGCTGGCCAAACATTCTTCTCCCCTTCACTAACAATCACAGCTTTATTTTCAATGCTTCTATTCCGCAAGCCGTCCCCTGCATTCAATCCAACAAAATTCTGGTTATTGGTTGTCATCAAGACCTCATAAGGCAGCACCTTTGATCACATTGAGCCTCTTTCACACCCATTGAACACATTTGTTTTCTTCACTCATCGCCTTTTGCTCCCATTCATTCTTAATTAAATTCCTTCTCTCCTTTGAAGCTAATGTCGATGTTTATGAACCCTTGCTTCATGCTATTAGCCTTATTTCTCAAGAACCTCAACCCCCAACATGTTTCCTTCTTTCCATTAGCCATTCAACAACATTCTTATTATCAACAATCACGCTTAGCTCTTTGCTAATTTCCGCTTCCTCTAGTATAAATTGTAGTGATAATTCTAATCCTACAAGTGCTGCATCACCTTTTGTTTTTTCTACAATTATATCACCCATATTGCACTTCACTGCACCATGTGAATTTGTTATATATCCCCCGGCCAAAAAAGCATTAGCAACTGGGTTATATACAACCAATTTCATCACAATCACTTTCTTTCTTTTCCAGCCTGTTCTAGATTATTGCAATGGCTCCTTCTATTCTTTTTGTCTACAAGCCATTGTTTTGTAAGAGCCAAAAAATAGGATGATCCAATTCTTTTTCTCATACTATATATCTCTTGGATCATCCAACTCTCAAACCACATTTAACCACCTTCTCTGTCTGTCTTTGCCTCGGTCTGATCAGAGTAAGATCATCTTATGGGCAGATCCGGGTTGGTCCAGAAAGCCATGGGAGAGGTGGGCTAAGTAAAAGAAAAGAATTAAAATCCCTGATTCTGCTCAGTTTATACTACCCCAACATAAGACTTCCTACCATAACTTAGATAAGAATTTGCAGATTTACAACGCGACTTAGATGTCATAACTCAAACAAAAGCATATAAATGGGTTGACTTCACACAGTTTTTTATCAAACAGAAAATATGTATTAGCTTAGTTTCTTTTTTCCATTTTTTCTTGTTAGAGGCAGTTCCATATTAAATGTAAAAGCTAGCAAAATCAAAATAAATTGAACACCCATCATGCGGCAATCAGCCCAGCATCAACCTCATTGTGTAATCCCTTTCCCTAAGTTGCATTATATGAGCATTGCAAAAGGAGAGCTTCACAAGACTGTGGGAACTGGCAAACATAATCACTTAACTTCAAAATCAAGTTAAATTAAACTAACTGTTTGTAATAAATAATAATAATAATGACTCTAGAACAGTAGCAAAGAGCATAACATAAACTGAGTGACCAAAATACCTGTAACTATAGGGAAATGATGTAGTGGCACTTCCACACCCATACTTGCACCATCATCAGAATCATGAGGGTAACAGTAAATATAAGCAGAATACTCAAAAAAAGCAGATACAGGATAAGGCATGGTGCTGAATTTGTAACTAAGCGACAGTGGTGTTGAGAATGGAGCCGAGGGTGCCCAAGACGGCAAAGGCGAGGAGGGGGCTGACGTCGAGGGTGTCGAACACAGGGGGAATGATGTTACGGAAGAGGTTCAGGTAGGGATCGCACAGGTCTCTCATGGCAGACAGTGGCTGCTTCTCCCACGGAATGTTGGGGAACCAACTCAGCAGAACCCTAACCATCAGAACGCCGCTGTATATGTCCAGCCACTTCGCCAGCCCCGCAGCCACCACCGTCAGCGGCGTGTTCAGGTACCCGCTCGGCCTGTCCGTCAGCGACGCGAAGAACAGAGGCCGTACCGAAGACATGGACATGGACATCGTCATCGGAGGAAGAAGCTTGTGGCAGAAGGCTCTGAGGGAGAGTAGGGCCATCCCGGACAGGCTGGCGAGTGTGCGGGTGGAGCCTTCCAGAAGGTGCGGTGCTCCCTCGGCGGCGACAATTGGGGGATTGAAGTTGCGGCGGAGCGGAGTGAGAGAGAGTGAGGGTTGTGTGTGTGTGAGGCAGAGCATGTGAGTCTTCGAAGCCATGATTGCTGGGGAGAACGCCATCGCTATCGCCATCGCCATCTGCGAATTAGGGATTAGGGGACTTTCTTCCTCTTCCTCAAATTAATCTTTTTTTAGGTGACAATAAGACATTAAAAGAGAATTTATTTTGTCACTTTTATGAATAGATAAATATTTTATGAATAGTTTAAACCTACAAGTCTAACTAATATTTTGGATAGTTTTACTAGTTCTTAAAAACCCAGTAGTAGAAAATCTTCAAAAAACCCACATTTATTTTTCTATGCAAAACATCCCGCTCTGAATTACTTAAAAGACTTAGTAAGCATCCTAGACGTAAATCATACATATATTTATACATAAATACATTAATAACTAATTTTAGTAGTACAAATAACAATTTTGAAGACTTAACAGAATTTATACATGATATATGGAATTTTCAATTTCAAAACTAAATTCAACTCCAACTACCTGATTAAGGATACTATATAAAAAATAAATAGGTAATGGACAGGGTAAACTGAAAAGTCCGAACTACTCCATTAACAGTCTTATTAGCAGGGTTTAGGGCTTAAAATATTAAACAAATAAATTTGTTAGAATTTAAAATCAAGAGAATAATTATGAATATACATTAACACCGATTCATTTTTTTTAGATAGTGTTTGTTTTGAGGTATTAGGATAGAACTTGAAAGATTAGAATTAGTATCATTTTTGTTTACCCAAAAATTGGTATTAAAATTTTAGTTTCTATCTCTAAAATTTCAATATTTCAGTACCTCTAAAAAATAAGAACACAGAGAACTGAAATTTTGAAATGAAAACTAAAACTTTAATAACATTTTATACCTAAAATATTTCCATTTCAATTAATTAATTCTAACTCTATCTTTTGTGCAAATTAAATTAGAACTTCATTCTTATTTCAGTCTTTATCTCCCACTTTATATTAATTTACTAAGACATCTCTGTCTCTCCGTCTCAATCTCTCAGTCTCAATCTCTCGGTTCTCTTCCAAACGCTACCTTAAAGTATAAAGATCAAATAGCATAACCTTGTACATATAACCACATTAGAATGAGTAGCTCCGAGTCTCAAAGACTTCAACTTGGATATTGGCTTCAGTCTTACAATGAAACATTCATTTTCTTGGTGCCTTTTGGCAACCCCTAGTACACAACTAAGAACATGGTTTCCCTTTATTCACAGCTTTATAGGTTCTTGAGTTCATAATCATACATATAACATAAAGATCAACCAAAGTCAAATGATCCATGCCATGTTGTCATGTACATTGATTCAGTAGTACAGTACAAAGAAGTTCATGGAACAAGCAATATCTTTCCAACGTGCTGGCTGCTTTCCATGAGGCGGTGTGCCTCCGCCGCCTCAGAGAGAGGGAAGTGTTTGTAGACCACAGGCTTTACCTTTCCTTCTGCAATTGCAGGCCAAACATTCTTCTCCACTTCACTAACAATCACAGCTTTATTTTCAACGCTTCTACTTCGCAAGCCGGCCCCTGCATTCAATTCAACAAAAACTCTGGTTATTGGTTGTTTACTTGTACAAAAACATCTCAAATTTTCAAAAATTTCAATCTGGACTTTGGAAGAAAGCACAATAATTTGGAAACGCAGAGGAAGCATGATAACAAAAACAGATAACAGAGAGTGTGTGAAAGATGTGTTAAGCTATTTTCTATTTTCAACATCTTCCAACATGCAAGCAAAGCATCCACAAGGAAAGGGTATAATCCGAAATTTGCAACACCTTGTACAGTAAGACGCTTAGCAAATAAAGTGCGCAGATCTGTTTGTGTTGAAGTGCCTCCTTGAAAGCCAATGATGAAAAGCCTTCCATCAAAATTTAAGCTATCGAGATTTCTTTGATAGTAGGATGCTCCCATACAATCAAGAATAACATCCACACCTGCCACCAAAAATTCATTACATCAACGCACACACTACACAGATTATTTAACACTCAGAAATGCTGAGAAATACATCATGCTTCCTATTAATACCTTGACCACCAGTTTCTTCCTTTACCCTTGCAACAAAGTCCTCCGTTTTGTAATTGATGCATACATCAGCTCCGATATCCTTGCAAAAAGCTAGTTTCTCCTCACTACCTGCTAAGCAAAATCTAGAATAAGATTTGGAGAACATTGCTAGGAATTCCAATCAATAAGATGGGGTAATAGAGCTTGAAAAGACATCAATGCAACTGGAAAATATAAAAGAAGACAACTTATTTCGGCATCTAAATGTATGCAACTTGACTATGGTTCAGTCACATGAAAGCACTACTTAATCAACCTGCAGTGACAAATACTCTTGCTCCTCGGTATTTAGCTATCTGAATTGCAAATGTGCCAATTCCACTGGAACCTCCATGAATCTGAAATCAATACAATAGACATTTAAAAACTGACACAACACTTATACTTTCAGATCATGGATTATCCTCCATGAAATTATCAGTTGTCTCTTACCAAGAAAGTTTCTCCTTTCGACAATCGACTCATCATAAAAACAGTTGACCACACAGTGCATGACACTTCAGGAAAACTAGCAGCATCCTTTAGAGAAATCCCAGGAGGAACAGGAAGAACTTGTCCAGCTGGTACGGCAACTTTCTCAGCATATCCTCCTCCGGCAAGAAGAGCACAAACCTATGAACCACATCTCACATGTTGAGGTAATTTTCCTTCATAAATCAGTGTACAGCACAATGGCAGATGCTAAAAGAGAACCTCATCCAGTGATTATAATTTCCACAAATGCATCATCCATGAGAGAGCAAAAACACAAGTAATGTTCTTCAACCGAATTCAATTCAAAGTTTCTTCCCAAAAAGAAAACAAAGATAAAGAAGGAAAAATCCAATCAATCATGAGCCTGGGTCTTCTAGGCACATACACACAAAGCTTAAAAATTTGAAGACACCCAAAATTAAAGATGGGCCTTTTATCACAAACCCATTTCACAAACCACCAAAAAGAATAAAATTTGATCACCTGGTCGCCGACTTTCCACCTGGAAACGTTTTTGCCGATGGATTCGATGGTTCCGGAACACTCAAGTCCAGGGTAAGGGCTGGCACCTTTGGGTGGAGGGTAGGAACCCATCCTCTGTACGGTATCAGCTCTGTTAAGTGCAGTGGCTTCAACTCTAATTAGAACTTCATCGTCTCCGATATGAGGGTCCTCCACTTCTTGGAGCTGCAGCACTTCAGGGCCACCGGGAGTGGTTATCACTACAGCCTTCATTTCTTTGTTCCACTCACAGCAATCAAAGTCAGTAGAAATTTCTTGAGGACACGGCTCTCCTCTTTCCTAGTGGAATCACACTGCTCCGACGATTAGAGGTGAGTACGGATCGGTTTAGTTCGAGTTTATAGTACAATTAAAATCGAATTGACTAAAATGTAATTAATTTAGTTTGGTTTGGATTTATGTTTTCTTTACATGTATTCAAATCAAATTAAATCGATTAAGAACAGATTGGTTCGATTTGAGGAATTAAGTACCCGATGATTTTGAATTCATTAAACATATCAAATTTTTATCTTAAAAATTTAACAAGTACAATAAATATATAACATTAATAGAAATAATCCAAATATATTAAATACCAAATACATTAAAAACTAAACTCATTAAAATCCAAATATATTAATAGTAAAAAAGTTATATATATTTTTTATTTTTTTATTTAATTAATATATGATCGGATTCGCAAATTGGCTCGGATTTCGCACCCCCAAAATCGATACCTGAACCAATAACTAACAAAGACTATCGATTTGGTTCGAATTGAATCCCATTACCCGTTGATTCCAAAACCAATTTAATTGGTTCGGTTCTAATTTAGACGGTAATCAGGTATCTGTTCCTTGTACTCACCCCTAACTTCAACACTCAAATATACGTATAAATACATGATAACTTATTTAAGATTAATATATATCATTAAAAACAGGAAAATAATTAAATAAATTAATTGTCCTATATATACATATATTTGGTTTGGAGAAAATTTTCAATAAATTTTTGGTAATATTTAAAATAATAAAATATATATAAGAAAATTTCATAACAAGATAAAACATGACTCAAGCTCGATGGTGGACTGGTGACATTGATATATGTTCTTATCTCTAATAAAAGAGAGAGAAAAAAAAGCCTTATCATATAAATAATGAATAGTGATTAATTATTCAGAAAAATAAATGGCTACTAATAAATCCATAACCAGCATGAAAACAAGATTACAATTTACAAGAAGTGGTGTCCAACACGATTAAAAGCCAACTGCATCAAGCACTGCATATCATTATGTTACAATGAAATATTCAACAAAGTCATGGATTTAAGGACTTTTTCAACATTGTGGGCGAAGCAATATCTTGCCAATATGCATGCTACTCTCCATGAGTTTATGAGCTGCTGCGGCTTCTGATAATGGAAAATATTTATAGACAACAGGCTTCACCTTCCCAGCAGCAACTGCAGGCCACACATTCTTCTCCACCTCTCTTATTATCTGTGCCTTCTTCTCTGCACTTCTAAATCTCAACCGAGCAGCTACATCCAAATTCATCATATCAAGGGCATACAAAGAAACACATTCAACATTCCATACAACAAAAGATGGGATGGAACTCTTTAGTACATAGATAATGGAGTCACTACAAAATTCAAGTTAATGATCTCTTCTCTAATATAATGCTAATAATCAATGATAAATCATATGGAAAGTTACAAAAGAATCAATAGGATGTTGATCAGTATAGCACGCACTATAGTGAAAAATTCTCTTCGCTAAGATAATGTCAATAATGAATGAAAAATTTGTCATACCATGAATTGTGAGGCGCCTTGTGAGCATACCATTCAGATTTACTTCTCCTATAGCTCCACCCATTATGCTAATGAGGAATAGCCTTCCATCAATGTTTAAGCTGTCCAAGTTTCGCTGAAGGTACGATCCTCCAATATGATCCAGAATGACATCAACACCTGCAGTAATATAGGTAGAGGCAACTGGTATAGAAGCTTCAGTTATTGCACAAGTCAATTTCAAAAGGTGGAAAATGATATACCTTTCCCTCCTGTTTCTTCTTTCACTCTTGTAACAAAGTCTTCTGTCTTGTAATTGATGACAACATCAGCTCCCAGATCCTTACAGGCAGCTAGCTTTTCGTCGCTTCCTGAAATTCAATACTAAAAATGAACAAATGCATGGAAACTGAATATACCTACCATAAATCTAGTCAAGAATCAAAGAAGTATGGGACTATGACCTGCAGTAGCGAAGACTCTTGCTCCTTGGCATTTTGCCATTTGAATTGCAAATGTGCCAATTCCACTGGCACCCCCATGAACCTGTTCATTTCAGTACTCATGATTGATAAAAGTTCAACTTATCATTAGGCAATGAGGTATCATCTAAGAATAACATTATACAACGATGTCAAACTCTTGAACAAAATATGATCTAGTTAGTTATTCACGAAGCATGTAAAAAATTATGCACAAGTAATCAAGTAGAGTGAGTTATTTACCAAGAAAGTTTCAGCAGCAGAGAGTTTACTTGTCATAAAAACAGTTGACCAAACAGTGCATGCCACCTCAGGAAGACTAGCAGCATCCTCAAGAGAGACACCAGGTGGAATAGGTAGAACTTGTGAAGCTGTAACAGCAACCTTCTCAGCATAGCCTCCACCGTCGAGAAGAGCACACACCTTCAGACAATGAATTCGCCAAAAACATAAAAATTTGATATACATCAAATTCAAGACAAACCCATAAATTCTCTATAGACAACATTTTGAAGTTGACGAAAATAGTGGGTACCTTGTCACCAATTTTCCAGCGGGTGACGTTATTCCCAACCGCTAAAATGGTGCCAGAGCATTCGTGACCTAGATAAGGGGTTTTACCACTTGGAAGTTCATACAAGCCTTTCCTTTGAAAAGTGTCAGCACGGTTCAGAGCTGAGGCGGCGACCTTTATGAGCACCTCGCCGTCGTTGATGAGAGGATCGTCAACATCGTGCAGCTGAAGCACTTCTGGGTCGCCGGGGGTGGTTATCACCACGGCCTTCATGGCTTCCACCGCAACACAACCAAGACTACGATGATGGGGAGTGATCAAAATGGAGACTTTGCTATGAAAATGTGAGTGCAGATAAATAGCTGCGTGGCACGGTATTGAGTGTACACGAGTATGAGTCATAACTGTTGGAACTTGCAAGTTGCAACTCAACAATTTGATTGTTAACTCTAGATTCGATCACTTCTTACTTCTATTACCGTAATAATCGTTAGAGAAAATGCTCAACTGTTGTCGGCTGAGATAACAGTGATCAAATAAGAAATAATTACATGTTCTATTGGCTTGTTTTTTCCTCCATAAAACTTAGGTACCTAAAGCAAATTAAGTTCAACAATAGTTAAAAGCCTAAGCCTTACTAGGAGTATATATGACATGCAAAGCAATAATTATCCTTTCTTTAATTTTATGGACAAAATTGCCAGCTTTTGTTTTTCAAAACAATTTTTTAACAACAATAGCCAAGCGATCGAGTTAGTTTTTATTTCTTCATAACCATTAACAATGAACAACCCTTTTATTTTTCTTTCTTCATAACCATGAACCATGAATAACCTCCTGGCCGAAGGATGATATCTCGTCAAGTTTATATTGCATAACCTTTGAATGCAAATCATCAAATACCCCCCTACAATTTCGGAACATATATCTCGCTCAAGGACAAATTCGATTAAAAATGCATAATTAACCATTAAACAATGCCTAAAAATAATATGCCAATTCACCAACCATTCACTAAATATATACTAAAAATGTTTCTTGTATATTAAAATCACACCAAATCAATTACTATATAATTTCATTTATTTTTAATATATATTTTGTATTTGTATTCTACAAAATTGACTGATTTCCATATCCTAATTTGGGGTAAACATAGCATGGTGATATATAACACATGGTATAGGATGGAAAACGGATCAGAGTAGAACTCCTATCCAAATGAAGAGTTAAGAACAAACTCTCGCTTCTCAATAAGCATCTAATCATATCCTTAGAGAGACCAAAGGGCCATTGATAAACTTCCTAACCCATAGTCTGACAAAGGGAACCATCATTAACAAACAAATTTGGAAGTAAACAGTGCATGTCAGAATACAAAATTTCAGCACCCTATATTATATCAGCCAGGGATAACTGTAAAATTGGTAATCTCATCACTCATAGCACTGTTTAATCAGAAATAGCATGCAGGACTTGTTACACTATCAAACCTACGATTATGGCAATCCCACATTGCAAATACAACAGCAACCATGTCGTTCCCAAAAACTAATCAAGCAAACAAAACGAGAGCACCATACACATTTCCACATTTTATATGCCATAATCAGAACACAGCAAAGCAGAAAATAGGGTAGTAACAACTATAAGCTCAGCAGCATTATGATAAGATTTTGATTTAAAATTAAATGCATAACAAAATTAACCGGATTGAACAGTTCAGATCCAAAAATTACAAAACCTAATTTTGTTTCCTTCTATCAGTAATATAACTTCAAACAAAGAGAGAGAGAGAGAGAGAGAGAGAGAGAGAGAGAGAAAGAAACTAAATTAATCGACGGTCTAGCCTTACGGTCAAGGAGAGACTTGCGGTCCTTGTCGAGGCGAAGCTTGGTGATAACAACCTTGGAAGGGTGGATTCCGACGTTGACGGTGGAGCCGTTAACCTTCTCTCGAGTGATGCGCTCAATGTGGATCACCCATTTGCGGCGGTAGACCTGTGTGACCTTGCCCTCACGGCCCTTGTAGGTGCCACGAACAACCTGAACCTCGTCTTCCTTGCGGACCGGCATGGAGCGCACGTTGTACTTGGCGCGGAGGTCGGTGGAGACGGGTGCGCTCATGATCACGCGCCGCACGCTGGACGGGGCCGTGAAGTGCGCCTTGCGGCTCTTGCGGCGACTGCTCGATACTCTTGGGTTGAACTTCATCTTCGCTGCTCTTCTCTCTCTCTCTCTCTCTCTCTCTCTCAAATTCTAGGGTTTCTTTTCTCTCTCTTTCTCCAATTTATTCACCTGTTGTTAGGGTTTTCATATTTGTTGTAGTGGGCGCTCTCACGGTTCTTCACTCTGGGCTTCTAATCTATTCTATCATCTAAATGGGCCTTGAATAGGCCCATGACTAAGAAAGCACATATTGTCATCTTACATTCTCTTATATGAGCACCTATGAGCACCTATTATCTTTGGACTTGGTAACATATTAACTTGATATTATATATAGGCCCAATTCGTTGTTCGATCATCACGTTTCTTATCGTTGCATCACCAAAAAAAAGGTTTTTTAGCATCGAATTTGATAATTTTGGTGTAAAAATTTTAATTTTCTAAAGAATAAAGTATTGTTTTTGTCCCCAACGTTTGAGATAAGTTCTAAAATTGTTCCTAACATTTAAATCATCCTATTTAAGTCCTAACGTTTCAATCCCACTGTCAATTCTATTAATAGATCTACAATTTTGAAACGTTGGAAACTTAAATAGGACAAAAACGTTAGGGACAAAAACGATACATAAAAATAAATTTTAATATTATCTTTTAATAATATCAATTTTTTACGATATATAGTTATTCAATTATTTTTTAATCACATCTAAGTAAATTACACTTAATCACATTAGTTTTATTCTAAATAATTTTTTTTATAATTTTACTCTTAAAAATTTTTACTCATCATAAAATGTTTGTAAAATGACTAGAATCAGATTACTTTATTGTATATGTATCTTTTTTTTCACAAGTTTATGTACTAGTCATTCTATAAATATTTTATGATGAATAAAAATTTTTAAGAGTAAAATGATAAAAAATAAATTTATTTAGAATAAAAATAATGTCATTAAGTGTAATTTACTTATATGTGATTAAAAAATAATTGAAAATTTATGTACAGTAAAAAAATTGATGTTATTGAAGGATAAAATTAAAATTTATTTTTATGTATGATTTTTGTTCCCAACCTTTTCGTCATATTTAAGTTCCTAATATTTCAAAATTGTTTCAATTTTGTTTTGCTGTCAATTCTGTTAACAAATTCCTAATGGTAGGATAACATTAAGTTAATTTTAAAACATTAACAATTTAAATATGACGATTTAAACATTAGAAACAATTTTAGAACTTATCCCAAACGTTAAATTTACTCTTTTTTAAAATATCCTTAGTTATGCATAATTTTTTTTGTTATTTTTAAAGCATAATTCCGTTACTTTTTTAATATAGAAAATATTCAGTACAAGTGCGTTTTTGTTTGTTGTTTTCCCTCGAATAGAAAAAAGAGAATTATAGCCATGTCCAAGCTAAAAACCACAAACCCCTACAAATTTCATTTTAATAGCCCCTAGTTGTCTAAGTAACCTTTCAACGTTAGTACTACTCCTTTTGTTCTAAATTAATTGTCTGTTTTAGTTTTAATTTTAAGAAGTAATTAATTAAATTTTACTTATTATATCTTTTACTATTAAATGGAAAGAAAAAAAATTCAAAAGACTAAAAAAGTAATAAAAAGATAAAAAAAATTAAAAATATTTTTATATTTCTATCAATTATGTATACTTTTAATAATAATTTTAGTAACTATATATAATTAAAACTAAATAATTAATTTAAAACGAACGGAATAATAATTAATTAATAATGTTTCTTCCCATAACTTCTTTTTCTTACTAGAGTAAGCCCAGTTTGAAAAAACAACTTAATTAAGTTACTTTTGAAAAACTAAGTTGGGTTGGTCTAGTGGTTAGCTTATTAGTCCGCGTAAGAAACCAAAAAAAAGTTAATAAGTTATTTTGTGTTTTGATTTTTAATTTTAAAATGTTTATTTTATAAAAATATGATAAAAAGTAGTAGTATTATGAAAGAAATTATTTTTTTAATTTCTCTATAAATTCTTAAATAATTTCTTAAAAAACCATAATTTTATTTTAAAAATTACACCAGACATTAATACTATTATTTTTAATAAGTCAAAAATAAAAAAAAGTACTTTTAAAACTTTTCAAATAGCCCTAAATGAGAATTATGAAAACAAGAACACAATGATGTTGTGAGTTTCATGCTTAAAAAGGAAAAGAAGTGAAATGATTTAGCAGTAACTAGTAAGACAATTTGTTTTTGTGGTTGGGTCAACAGCAGAGAGTAGCAGGCAAGCACGTGGTTGGTAATTTCCGACAAAATTCTTAATTTTCCCACCTTTAATTTACTGTCACTTTTCCAATGTTTAGTCTCAAGTTTCAACTTCACTTTATTAATTACTGCCACTTGTATCAGATACAATGATTTTTAATACTCCTAAGTAAGGAGTATATCACTTTATCGAAATTTACAGTTAAACTGTTCTTATTTTCTATGTATGTATGTGCTTTGTATTATTACTGTATGAAAGTATTTGAGTGGAATTGAGACTTGAAAGCTACTATACACTCTATTCATTGCTACGCTCCACTTCACCTGAAATCATTCTTGTTCATCATTCATCATTCAAGAGTAATCATTACACATTCCACACTAAAGCATCTTTTCTTCCTCTCACCAATTTTAGAGTAATACTATAAATTTAAAGAATTATGATAAATTTATAGATTATGAAAGAAAAAAAAATACAAATTAGTCTTTAAAAAATTATAATTTTAAATTTATAAACTTTTAAAAGTTACATTATTTTATATACATGTTCTTTTNAAAAAAATGACAAATTTAGTGTTTCTGTGTCTTCTTATCAAATGACACAAAATATGCTAATTTAGTGTCTCTAAACACAATATCTTTATTCATGTCTCGCCTGCCAAATACGATTTTATGTCTCTGTGTTGTTGTTTCTGTGTCTTGTGTCGGTAAACAAACTAGTTTTTTGTCGGTTTTCATACTATCATTTATAGATTTATAAATACAATTCTATAAATTTTTAAAATTTACTTATTATTTTTTTTCAAAAAGTTATAATTCTCTAGGAAAGTTTTTTTTAAAAACTTACACTTGCAGAGCTTTTCTTAGATTTATAAGCATGTTGTTTTATTTTATTTAATACTTTGTTTAGTTGGATGAAGCAAGTATTAATTAATTAAGCATGGTGAAAATCAAAATGATTAGGAGTGGGGCACTTGCACTTGATGGATTAACAAAGTCACCTCAAATGTCAAAGTCAGACATGAATGCCGTTGATTGATGAACGGCCAAGATTCTTCATACATTGGCAGTTGTTTCTTTCGGCTACTTTGGTGTGTTCCATGGAGAGGAGACCCACCACACGACACTCACTGTACCTCTGTCTCTGCAACACATTCATTCATTCAACTCTTCCAACACATTTTCTTCCTTTTCATTATTCTTATTATTTCATCAAAGAAAGAAAAAGTGATAAATAAGTAACAAAGCCAAAGCATCATGGTTTCTCGTACCAACATCATTTTAAATAACCACACTTGGAGACTCACAATACCAAGTTCCCAAATAAAATAATATATATAAATAAATAAATAAGAGCTTTAAAAAATTAGTAGCTACTCCAATAACTGTTACTACTTTGGTCTGCTCAGTGCAGTGAATGAAGCAGCAGCAGCAGCAGCGGCATAAGAAGAAGAAGAAGAAGGCTGCATTCATGAGATTCGATTCTCTTTGAAGACTGAACTTGTAACACTACTCATACCCTTATACTTGGTGGCCTGCCCATATATCAAGGTACTAACTTTCATAATATTGATTACATTGCATCATTTCTTCTTTCTTTAAGCTTCCTCCTGCATTATTACATTCACTACCTTGCTTTTGCTCTCACTCAAATGTTCTTCTTTCTGATTTTGGAGCCATACACTAGCAGACTATAGACTCTGGTTAAGTGGTTAGCACTATTTTATATAATTATATGTTTTATTTTAAGTCGTTTAGTCTATGTAATAAGGCTTTGCTGTTGTTTGTTAACATTTGTAAACAGTGTTTATGCCCCTAGTGCATTTTGTACCCTCATGTGATTTTTTGATTGATAAATCACTGCAAAAATCCAAGCTTGTCCTTGTTCAAGCAAGATTTAATGAAACAAGAGTTGTCTCATCTTCCAACCTAGCTAGTCTACATAATAGTCATCATAAATTATGCGAGTGTATATGAGAAAGAGGCTTTACAATTAAGTATTTTTTGGCATGGCTTTTTGTGTATCTCAAAGGGTCTGTTTTAGATTTTGGATATCTACTTAGAGAACTTGACAGTTCACTTCAGATGAGTCCAATTTGATCTGTCTCCAGTATTCTCAAATCTTTCACAAAGTATATTCCAAGTTTGTAGGCTTGTTAATCTTCAAATGCTTAAATTTCTGACTTGTGTGCTCCAAACTATGAAACTTAAGTTATCTCATTCTCAGCTGTTATGTGATATGGTGATGATTTGTTTTTTTTTTTTATGTTTACTTGTTCTGTTTCAGGACATTTGAGCTTTTCCCTTTGACTAGTTTTTTTGGGGAAGCTGTTGTTGAAAAATCTCATTGCCAATATTTCCAGCTAGTTTGTATTGATCTTGTAAGTATGCATTCCCTTTTGAAGTGAAGTTTATGTGGTTAACTAAGTGAAGTTTGAATGTTGTTGTTTATGTGGATTAATTTACAATCTACTAGAAGATGATAGATATGATTGGTGCACCTTTTGGAGTAGATGTTGTCTGTATTTGAAATTTTCTAATCAGCAAAAAGTAGCACGCTTCACTAGTCCTTTTTGACCTGTTAAAAAAGAATGATTAAGCTGACTGTAATGCTGTTTCCAACTTTTACTTTAAACTTAGACAAAACATTTTAAATAAATTTCGAATATCATCATTGATTAATCTGGTTTAAGCATTTTCCAGATTATGTTATAACTATGGAATACCAAACCAACTGTTTATCAAAGACTAGTTTTATATCACTGTCATCAATCATCAATTTCAAGATGCCATTTCTGTTTCATGCCTGAGTCAATTGAACATTTAACACTGATACTGTAGTTCTGTATATTGTGTTAATGTCTGTGTCACTGTCACCTTCATTTATTGCAATCACAACCGTTAAAAAAGTTTAATCAACACTTGACTGTAACCAAGTATTTACATTTTTGTCTATGAGGTTTAACTAGGAAGTTAGTAGTACAATTGTAAGACATCAAATTCATAATTCATGCAGTTCTATACTGTCACTTATGATGCTCTTCCTAAAATTTGTTTTTCTATGGTTAGATAATTTAGTTTGACTCATTCAATGGACGAGAGACCGGAGACAGAACTGATATCCATACCGGCGACGCCAAGGGTGTCAACGCCGGAGATACTGACGCCGTCCGGGCAGAGGTCACCAAGACCAGCTTCAAAGGAAGCAAAATCATCAAATGCATGGACACCAACCTCCTTCATATCACCAAGGTTTCTGAGTCCAATAGGGACCCCAATGAAGAGAGTGCTCATAAACATGAAGGGCTACTTGGAGGAGGTTGGCCATCTCACTAAGCTCAATCCTCAAGATGCTTGGCTTCCCATCACTGAATCTCGCAATGGAAATGCTCACTATGCTGCATTCCACAACCTCAATGCTGGTGTTGGTTTCCAGGCCCTTGTTTTGCCTGTTGCTTTTGCTTATCTTGGCTGGTATGTGTGTTTACCTTACAATTTTTGTGTAACATTATATTCCTGATCATAATATCTGACCCCTTCTTGTTAAGTGTGTCCAAAATCAGCTAAATGCAAAATTGCAGCACTCATTTGTAGCTAAAGTTCATTCAATTATTTTCAATGTGAATTGGTATCTCATGCATTTCTTTGTAATTGCACAAGCATGTGAAGTCTCTATATTTTCAAACTTTACTTTCACTTTTAGAAATAAAAAACTTGTCAGCTTGTAGTGTCCTTTGCTAGGTTCTAGGGACCACTTGCAAAATGTCCATATTCACTCTTGGGTGATTTAGGGGGGGGCCTTGTGTTGGTCATTTGAAAGTTTCCTTTTGGTACTCGCTACATAGAAAGGTAAAGAAACAATAAAAACAAAACAGACCATCATGCTTACATCCTTTCATCATAATTTGATTAATTTCTAATACTGTTCCAGAAGCACTTCCTGTAAAAAATGATAGATAAAAAGTAAGGGAGGGAGTATA
Organism: Arachis duranensis; assembly: GCF_000817695.3. Taxonomy (NCBI): domain Eukaryota; kingdom Viridiplantae; phylum Streptophyta; class Magnoliopsida; order Fabales; family Fabaceae; genus Arachis; species Arachis duranensis. The sequence goes on along the minus strand of NC_029781.3, from coordinate 3,482,221 downwards.
ACATAGAATAATGCAGATTTAGTCCGAATAAGCTGATTAGAATATAAAATGTCATTATGAAAGATATCTTAGAATAGTTTGATCCAAAAACATTGATTTTTTTTTTTTCAGGAGTTGGGGAATCCTTTCTTTAACAATAGCATATTGTTGGCAACTGTACACTTTATGGCTTTTGGTTCAGCTGCATGAAGCTGTTCCTGGGAAAAGGTACAACAGATATGTGGAGCTTGCTCAAGCAGCATTTGGTGAGTTTATTTGATATACTTTATTTATTATATCACATTGTTATGTAAAGTTGCATAATTAACAATGCAAGAATGCTTTACATATAATTGATCCTTAAAAACCATGCTGGGTACTCAAACCAATTTAATTGAAGATTCATACACATGTAACAGTCCTAAAACTATCATTGCATGATTTGAAAAGGTTTCAACCTTGCTTTTTCAGGGGAAAGATTAGGGGTGTGGCTTGCTCTCTTCCCAACTGTTTATTTATCAACAGGAACTGCAACTGCATTGATCCTTATAGGAGGGGAAACCATGAAACTCTTCTTCCAAATAGTTTGTGGTCCAACGTGTACCTCAAATCCTTTAACCACAGTGGAGTGGTACCTGGTTTTCACTTCTCTATCTATTGTCCTGTCTCAGCTTCCAAACCTCAATTCAATTGCAGGGCTCTCACTCATAGGTGCTGTGACAGCAATCACTTACTCCACCATGGTTTGGGTTCTATCTGTGAGCCAACAAAGGCCACCCTCCATCTCTTATGAACCTTTGTCATCGCCATCATCTTCTGCATCTTTGTTTCTTGCCTTGAATGCTCTTGGAATCGTAGCATTTTCTTTCAGAGGCCACAATTTGGCACTAGAGATTCAGGTACTAATAATGCCTTGCCATAAACTTTGTCTAATTAAACTGATTTTTCTCTCTTTAGTTAATGAAAATATGAGCTTTTCTTCCTTTTCAGGCTACAATGCCTTCGACTTTTAAGCACCCGGCTCGTGTGCCAATGTGGAAAGGTGCCAAGGTTGCTTATTTCTTCATTGCATTGTGCCTCTTTCCTATTGCTATTGGAGGATTTTGGGCCTATGGAAACCAAGTAAGTGAACTGAGATGTAAAAATGTCCATAGAAGACATATTTCCATTTCCATGAAGAAATTCATGATTGCTATCATGCAGCATCCTTAAAACTTTTTCTGCTGTTTTCATATTACAGATGCCTTCTGGAGGGATTCTCACTGCTTTATATGGATTTCACAGTCATGACATATCAAGAGGACTTCTAGCATTGACATTCCTCCTTGTTGTGTTCAACTGTTTAAGCAGTTTCCAGATATACTCAATGCCTGCTTTCGACAGTTTTGAAGCCGGTTACACGAGCAGGACTAACCGGCCATGCTCAATATGGGTGAGGTCAGGTTTTCGAGTATTCTATGGATTTGTGTCATTCTTCATAGGAGTGGCACTTCCCTTCCTCTCAAGCCTTGCCGGTTTGTTAGGAGGACTAACTCTTCCGGTGACTTTTGCATATCCTTGCTTCATGTGGGTTCTCATAAAGCAGCCAACAAAGTACAGCTTCAACTGGTACTTCAACTGGATTCTTGGTTGGTTAGGTGTTGGTTTCAGCTTGGCCTTTTCCATTGGAGGTATTTGGAGCATGGTCAATGATGGTCTCAAGTTGAAATTCTTCAAGCCCAGTTGAATCATTAATAAGTCTAGAGTGAGTAGAAGAAAACATGATCATTTCTCCTTTCCTAAGTGGAAGATCTTGTTGTATTCTGAGAGATGAAGTAGAACTATGTGGAAAAGGAAATGTCTTTAATAAAGGGTAGTAGATCCTTGTGTGCCTAAAGTTGAGACAAAAGCTAAACTTTGCTGATTGCTGAAGAAGTTCCCAAGACAAAATACCTAGGAGTTCACTATTCCTCTTGTTCTATTCAGGTTATGTTATGTTGTGCTTGTGTTCATATTTGTAGAGAACTGAACCACTGGTCACTGTTCAAGGTGAAAACTGTTTGTGCTGATGGTTTTTCAATTTCGTTAATGAAAGCAGTTTTGATTGTATTTCATCAAAAAATGCATGCATGATTTCTGACTAACTCCCTCAAAAATGTTTGGATATATTCAATTATCCATGATCCTCATTATCTATAATATTATAGTTCAAGGAAGTAACATCCACAAACTAGGAATAAGAAAACCAAACTGATAAATCATTATTATTAATATCACTTTATTTCTTATCCAAGTTTAATTTTGATACCTA
>NC_029781.3:3472326-3479901 GCF_000817695.3 Arachis duranensis | reverse complement strand
AGTTGACAACCACAAGAAGGCACATGTTGTGGTCCATAAACAACTTTATTCTTATGATAAGAAAGTGTGAAGTGTAGAAGTTGCAGTAGTTTATACGGTGTATATCTTAGATTAGATGTTACACTGCACAAGAACCTTTCTGGAGCAAGTTGAATCCAAACCAAAGCATTTATTTTACCAGTAATATAGTCACTACTTGCAATGCACTGTTTTTTATGGTTCATCATGCACCTTCAAGATGAGTTTTAAGGATAAAAACCATATGATACGTACATAATACGCCTATATATACTATATACTTAGCCTAAGCATAATAAATTAATTATTTAAACACAGTTGAGCATAATTGGATTGGAGTTGGACCATATGATGTAACCATAATCCTTCATCTAGTGGGCTTCCCATTTCAAAGTTTATTATATTTTTTCTTCTAATTTTCCTTTAATCAAATTGGGTTGATCTAGTAATTAACTTATTAATCTTTTTAAATAAGTGTTAGAATTTCGTCTTATACATGCAGCAATCTATTGAATAACTTATATATCTAATATTTTTCCTTTTAAAAAACATTATGCTCTATACAAATATAAATATATATTTTCAAAATGCATTAATATTTGACCCAGTTAACATAATTTTATTTATTTTAAGATTTGCTGGTAATATTTTTCCGAAACCTATATACTGAAAGATTCTTTAAAAACTGACTTAGAACTTATAGAGATTTTTTATTATTATTAAACTTACTTATCTTTATATTAATTGAAATTTTATGTGGACTTTGGAATTTTCCTCTTTATCCCATTATTAATAACAAGAAAAATACTATTTGTACAATAAAATTTAATTTTTGGCCAGTTTTTAATATTATTTAATTATTTTTTAATTAAAATATATTTCTATTTTTTAGATACACATTGGTAATTAAGATTAATTTAAATTTTAAAAGCTAAAATTTTTCAATGGATTGTTTTGATAATCCAATCGATTGATTTTCAAAAAAAAAAATAGGATTTCACATCACGAATCAAATATAATCTTTTAATCAAAAAGTTTATTACGATCAATGGAAGATCTAATTCGTTATTGTTTTTATTTTTTATTGTTAATAAACATAATAGATTAATGATAAAATAATAATTTATAAAATAAAAAATAGTTTTATGATGAAATAAAATTTATGGGATTAATTTGTAATTAAAATTAGATAAGGACTATTTATCAGTTATTAAAAAACTTTAAAAATATGTTTTATTATGAGAATATTTAATGGTCCAAACGTTTTGGACCATCGAATCGAGTGCCTTTCTTTTATTAGTAGTGGTAGTAATAACTTCATCTAAGAACTTGAAGATGATGCTTCAAATTCATTTTTTATTACACATCCAAAATTTATAGTATTATATATACAAAATTATAGGTTTACACAACCCAAATCACAAGTTTGCACGCTAATAAGTTATAACTAAAATGGTATAGTCTCCTTATACTCACTTATGAGATCGCGTGTTCGAATGCAAAAATAATTTAACATTGTAATATATATGAGAATCTCTTTAAGTTATTTTATTCAATTTTTAATTAAACAAAATATTATAAAGAATAATAAAAAAAGTAATGATAGGTGACTGCTTTATTTCTTTCAAGATTTTGTATGGTATTAGTTAATACTTAGATGATTTAAGGTTTATTTTAAAATTTTAAAATTAAAATTTTAAATTTTAATTAATTTAATTTTTAGATGTGTATTTAAATTGTAATGTATTAATAATTAAATATATTAAATCTAAAACAAAAATTTAAAATTTTTAAATTTTAACTTTATTTAATTTATATTTTGAATATATATTTAACTTAAAAAAAAATACTAAATCTATTTATAATTTTTAAATGTATTTATTTGTTTATTTTAATTATTATAATAAAAAATTGAATATTATACCATTTTTTAAAAATACTTAATTGAATTGTAATAAGAAAGTATTCAGCAGACGCATACAATTCTATCTATCGATAAAGTAAGGAATCTATGAATAATATTTTAAGTTTACGTTCCACATTAATAGAAACAAATCCACTTTAATTTGATACGGGATAATAAAAACGACAACAGTAGATTAAAAAAGCAGCAGCCCCAATGGACCTACAAATTGAATTGATTCTCAACTCTCTACTTCTGTTTCTTCTATGAATGAATCATACATGATAATTACTACTACTATGTGTTACCATAATCCAATTCTAATTTTTCTTCTTCCCCTTTCAATGTCACATTAAATAAGCACTACCAGCCATGTCTTTATATTGTTCAAGCTTGGGTACCATTATCCCACGTATCTTGGGACAAGCAAGGAAGAGATACCATGATGTTTTTTCTGCTTTCACACTCACCTATGTTGTTGGAGGAGTAGGTTCTACTTCTACTTCTACCTTAACTTCACTTCACTATAAAGCACAACCCCATAATTACATTGGCTGTGTCTCAAAATTCGACCGTACTTGTTCTTTTCCTGTCATGGAGGAGAAGAATCAGAGTAACAACTTGAGATTATTGTATGAACAAGAAGAACAACCGAAGGAATATTCCAAGGAACTTGATGTTGCTGTGAGAGCAGTGCAGATGGCATGTTCACTCTGTCAGACAGTTCAAGACACTTTGATTTCTAGAACCAACCATCAGGTCCACTCCAAAGATGATAATTCTCCTGTTACTGTTGCAGGTCAGTGAATCATTGTTTTTCCTCAATTGGGTAGTTTTGTTTAGCAGTAAAGCTTCTGTTTTTTTGTGATAATTGTTTGAATTCTCTGATGTATCTTTTTCAAGATTAGTGGGTTTATTTGGATTTGTGCAATTTGTGCATGAGAATGTTGTGACCTTGCCAACATACAAAAACTCTCTTTAATAGGTTTGGTGAAATTACACAAATTCACCCTAAGATGCATTATATCCTGTCAAATTATGACAAGTGGCTTGTTCCTTGTTTATTATAAAAGTAAAATGATAGCAATGCAATTGCAAAACCTTGTCTGATACACAAGGACACAATGTAATCAATGCATTTTAATTAAGTCAATGATAACATACTTAGCATGGAAGGTGACAATTAAATTTTGGAGGCTTCATGGAATTCCAAGAGTACACGTTTCTAATGGAGGGGAAATAAACAAGCTGCTTTCATACTCTTTTGGTACACGTTTCTATTCTTTACTGCTATCAAAAGGGTGTAAAACTGGATAAAACCTTTGTATTACAAACTTTTATGCCATATTTTCCATTTTCCATTAAAGAGGCAACCGATCTAGAATAAGTTTGAGGAGATTTTGCTGGTGTCCATATATTGCTCACTTCAGCTGGTTGACTTAAAGGTTTTCTACTGTGGTATTGCCCATTACAATCACAAATTTCCTTATATAGGACCTTGTTTCCAGTTTAGGTTGTAAGGCATTTCATTCACTTTAGGTTTATATTCCCAAATATCTAATGGTGACTTCAACTTGTTCAATAACTAGCCATCTTTGACTGAGCTGGATTGTTTAACCACAGCCATAATTTTGGTTGCATCAGTTCATGTTCACAAATATAACTTTTCATATGTTACTCTCTGCTCCTAATTTGTCCTCCAAGTGAAGGAAAAAAGATGTATAAAACTCATTCTTCTAAATAAATTTTTACAAAACTAGAAATTCTATTCCAGTTAACTACAATCTTTGTGGTAAATTTTGGTTATATATCATATCCTCTTATTTCTATGTAAAAGTTTCAACGTATTACACTGACTTATACTAAAAAGCCATGATCAATTTATGTTGTGTACTTCGTTATGCTTCTTTACAACTTTAGCCACATGATGATTGAAGCATATTTATCTGAGGTTTGTGAATTCAGCACTTTGGAAATGGGTGATAACTGATAAGTTTATCCCTAGCAGATGAAGAGTTCTCATTCACTCTTACTATGACATTTAAATTGTAGTCTTGGTTATGTAGATTGGAGTGTGCAAGCAATTGTCAGCTGGATATTGTCGGAGTGTTTGGGGAGTGAAAATATCTCAATTGTAGCCGAAGAGGACGTTCAAACTCTGTCCAAGGCTAATGCATCAGAGCTGTTAGAAGCTGTGGTTGAAACTGTGAATGAATGTCTAAGCAAAGCATCCCAATTTGGAGTTCAAAAGCCAAAGTCAGCTCTTGGCACTTCAGAAGTTCTAGAAATAATTAGTCGCTGCAACTCGAGAGGCGGTGCTAATGGAAGATTTTGGGTGCTTGATCCTGTTGATGGCACATTGGGGTTTGTAAGAGGAGATCAGTATGCTGTAGCTCTAGCACTGATAGAAGATGGAGAGGTTGTTCTTGGAGTTCTTGGTTGTCCAAACTATCCAATGAGAAAGGAGTGGTTAAGCTATCAGCACCGTTATCATAGGATCATATCTAAGTTGACTCCTCCAAATTCTGAAACTTGGAACAAAGGTTGTGTGCTGTATGCAAAAAAAGGTAGTGGCAAGGCATGGATGCAACCTCTGCTTCATGGCAATAATAAGTTCTTGTGGCCAAACAATGCAAAACAAGTTTGTGTGTCTTCCATTGACAATCCAGCACTGGCTACATTTTGTGAACCGGTTGAGAAGGCCAATTCAAGCCACTCTTTCACTGCAGGACTAGCTCATAGTGTTGGTCTAAGGTGCATTTCTTAACTTTTTCATTCCAATATCATGATTAATACATTCCTCTCAAGTGTCATACATATAAATATATGCAGGAAACAGCCATTGAGAGTTTACAGCATGGTGAAATATGCAGCAATAGCGCGTGGAGATGCTGAAGTATTCATGAAGTTTGCAAGGAGTGGTTACAAGGAGAAGATATGGGACCATGCTGCAGGTGTTATCATCATACAGGAGGCGGGTGGCATGGTGACTGATGCCGGCGGACGGCCGCTAGATTTCTCAAAAGGTATATATTTAGAAGGGCTTGATCGTGGTATAGTTGCTTGTTCTGGAACCACACTCCATGAAAAGATCATTGAAGCTGTTGATGCTAGCTGGGGCTCTTCTAGCCTTTGAGCTAACTTCGTTATATGTCAAATCATTTAACAGTTTTCACGTGAGTAATCTCATACACTGTTACTATACATACAGATCAGATAATAATGTGAATAATACTATTATCATTTGTTCTCTTAGAATCCCTCCCTGCTTTTTCTTTCACCTTTATTCTTCTTCTTGTGTGGTGTTGATGCCACACCCTTTAATTATGCTAAGTTGTCATAATTTCTTTGTGTACTGATGTTGATGCCATTTATATGGAGACTAAAAGTTGGGTCCATGTTATGCCAGAAAAGGTCACAGGATTGGAGGCCCAATAACAATAAAGTGATATTGATAACTAACCAACTTGGGTTAGTTAAGTGGTCAGCTTATTCGTTCGCTTAAATAAGTGTTGGGTTAGAATCTCACCTTATGCATGCAACAATCCATTAACCAGCGACAGATTCAGATTCACGAAGAATTAGTCCTTGACATTTCGAGTTAGGAGATATCGCAGATAACCAAAAAGAAAAAAAAGTGATATTGATAATTGATAGAAAAATAGGATACATACCAAAAAGAAGAGGTAGAAATGGATTTTTTCCAATTTTTTTAACACTTGACATTATCTAGTGTGATCTCTCACCTTTGATTTTATACGTGGGACTAAAAATAAATAAAAAAAAATAATGAATGGTTAGATTAAATACTGAACACCATCTAATTTTTTTTTCACTAGAAAATCCACTCCCGATAAGAGGTAGTATTGAAAATGAGATGTTTGTTGCAAGATAAGGATGTGAAGAGTTAAAGAGTATTAATGAGAGGGTGCAAGTGCATCACAGTGTTTGAAGATTGGTTGTTTTCTTCATCATCACAAGTCAATTCAATGCATTCAATATCCCGTTGATTTTGCTACACCACGTACTCTATCTTCTTTTGACTTTTTGAGAGCCTAATTGACAAAAACAAAGCCTCATTTCCCATGAAACTTATCTTATATATACTATGTGCTTCTTCATTCATGACTCTGGCTTTTGCAAACCTGTGATATTAATTATTCACTTTCCAGTTGTATTAAATAAATAAATTAACGGTTTAGCTACTAAAAACTTTTATTGTAATAATTCATTTTAGCTTTAAGTTTAGAAATATTTTTTGCAATTTTTTAAGGTATATATGGATGCCATTCCCATCCCATGATGGAGTGTCTGGCACAGGATCGACCAAGAATGATTCACAGCTTTCAACTTTAAGTGGTGGAAAGCTCACTCACATGAGAATTTCTTGACTTTTTGAACACTCTACCGCACTCCATGGACAACCACCTCCATAGATTCTGCCTATGTGAAAATTAAAGAAAAGAAGCAGCAGACACAAACAATTTGCTTTTTCATCCTCAAGTTCTGTTTATTCATTTAGAAAAATCATTTAATTAAATTTATAATTTTTTAAGTTTAGAAAATTAATTATTTTAACTGATGTTACAATAAAATAAAAAGTTGATGGAAAGTAAATATGGCTGGGTTTGTTTATAGAGAGGCAGGAACAGTGAAACAAAAAATCGTGTTTGGCAGAGGAGACATAGACAGAGACAATGTGTCTAGAGATACTGATTTAGTGTATTTTGTATCCATCTTGACAGAAAGAACAACGACACTAACAAGGGATGCAACTTATTTTTTATTTTTTCTTTCATTATTCTTGTTAATTTTTTATAATTATATTTTTTATTGTCATAATTTTTATCTCAAATTTTTTGAATGAAAGAAAAATAAAAATAAATTAAATTTTTATAATTTATTTTCATTTATCATCAAACAAAATACAAAAACACAAAATTTTATGTCTCTATCCATCACTATCTTATCCTATCTTATTATTAGAAACAAACGCAGCCTATCTGTACACACAGTATGGAGGCAATTAATTCCTCAAGATCCATTTGTGTCATTAATGCCTTTAATTTGCTGTTAACAAGATACAAGATGTTATTAGTTGATTGATTTGAAGTCATTTACGTCAAAGTACCCTAGCTTGTAATCGTACTCTTAAATCAAACCAAAGTCATTTTCTTCATTAGGTTGTAAACCTAATTATGTTAGCTAGGGTACGTATTTAGTTAAGGCTGAATCCAAAATAACTCTACAGTGTTAGTTGTTCTCAATTGATAATATATATTATTCATGCATGGAATATATAGTACATATGGTTTACGACTTTCTGACTCATGACATATGAATCATGATGATGCACCAATGTCAAAACCATCAAATTGAAATACGTATGTATCGTAAAATTGTATACGTGTTGTGTGAATGAATAAGCTAAGGATGAAGAGTCGGTTTTCTCTTTTTTTCTATTAGGATTAGGATTATTACAACCAACCATCCCTATCTTTATTGTTTAAACTATTATAATATTATCACTACAAAAATTACCATCTATACATTAAAATTAATTATTATATATTTATAATATGAAACATTTTCAAAAAATATTAAAATATAATTATTAATTTAATAATTATTTTTAATTTATATTTTAAATATTG
>NC_029781.3:3362262-3471980 GCF_000817695.3 Arachis duranensis | reverse complement strand
CTATATATAAATATCTTTATAAAAAGATATTTTACACGTCTTTATAAAAACATCTTCCTAAATAAAATATATAAATGTTGGGTGGCAGGTGAGATTTCGGATGCCTCAAAGGTTGACATCATGGAAAGCCGATGATTAACACGGAAGAGGTGATGAGATGATGTTTAATAGTTAAGGACAAATTACTTTTGAGATATGAGGCACAAATGTGGATTATTATATAGTGTTTCGTCAAAGATTTTATGCTCTTATAATTAATTAAATATGTATGTACGGTTAAGCAAGCGGTTCATGAGGAATTGAAGCAGCTACACAGCTGGGCGAGCTAGCAACCACTTAATGTGGGGTTGCACTTAATTATCCAACGCATCTCATGACTATCACATCATCATCATCATGACCATGATCTAGTAATGCATAATTAAGATGAATCAATAATGGCTTGTTACCTAATTCCATTAAATTCTTCAAGCCCTTGGTCCCTGCAAATATCTATCCATCCCTCTTCACAATTCAGATGCCTAACGTTATGGCAACCTTGTACTTAATTGGACCATTTTCTTAACATCAAAGACTTCAAAAACTTCCAACATATACATCTATATTATATTATATTTTTTCCCGTTAAATACCTTAATATCTACAATATTTTTTAGCAAGACCATTTATAGTACTATTCTGTACATAAGCTGTACTAGTACAACTTGGTGGGGAAGTAATTAACGCTTCATCGATGACTTCGCTTCTCCCATCTTACTCAGAAAATTTGAATTCACATCTATGATTTATTCTTCTTGTATGAGATAAGTTATTTGGATGATAAATTAGCAGTAAATTTCAAAGTTAAGCCAACAAATTAAATTTGAGAAAAAAGATTTGCCTAATTTCCAATTAATGTAAATTATTAGTATACTAATTTGAGCGCCATGAAGAAATGTATGTATATATGTAGAAAGATGACACACTACTAAATATTGGTTTCACATGTTTTGTTATACATCATTCATTAACATTAAAATTTCAATTGTCCTTAAACCAAAAACGGCAGAGAGGGAAGAGAGAGAAAGAGAAAAAAGAGTAATAATAATTGCAACCAACCTACCAAAAGATGATAAATATCCCCACCTGTCACCCATACCACACCCTCCCAATAAATGCATAGTTTTCTAATTCTCACTTGCAAAGATGTTATTCGTGTATTAAAATTAATTATTAATATATTTATTTATATATATGATTTAATTTATTTTTAATATATATTATATTTTAAGTATATATATTTTACAGTGATAATTGATTTTAAGATGAAAATACAGTTGATTTTACGTAAAATTGATAATTGAAAATCGTTAGATAATTTAATTGATTTGACTAAATTTTTATCTAATAGTTCTTAACTATCAACTTTACATAAAATTAATTACCTGAATTTTTACCTAATTTTAATGTACACGTAGTATTATAGTTCCACTAATACATCATTTTTCTCTCTTTAAATACTTAAGTCCCTTCACACAATGAACAATACAAAAATCAAAAATGAATACCCTTAAAGTCATCTTGGTCTTGCTCTCTATGCTCCTCATAGCTTCACCCTCTTTGGCAACCCGACCCGGATCCAAACCTTCTGGTGATGATCAACAGAAGAAGCACTCCAAGAGTGGTGGCGGCGATGACCCCAACTATGGAGGTGGTGTTGGGCCCTTCTTTGGGCCAGGAGGTGGGTTCAGCATACCCGGATTTGGAAACGGGTTTGGGAATGGAATAGGAGGAGGTTATGGCGGTGGATACGGTGGACCAAGTGGTGGTTACTCCAGAGGTGGTGTTGTCAGGCCCACCGTTGTTTGCAAAGACAAAGGCCCTTGCTTCCAGAAGAAGATCACTTGTCCTGCTAAGTGCTTCACCTCCTACAGCCGCTCCGGCAAGGGGTACGGCGGAGGCGGCGGCGGAGGCGGTTGCACCATTGACTGCAAAAAGAAGTGCATAGCTTATTGCTGAGTGAGTCATATCACACATGAATACTGTTAGAAACATTTCAAGTGTTTCAATGTCTAGGGTATTTTAGTAATTTTATTAAAATATCTTAAACATTAAGATCACTTAAAATGATTCTCGTGTATGAATGTGTGTGAAACTTAATTACATATATATGGTTATTTCTTGCATGCATACTCCTTTTTTAGATAAATAAACATATATGTATGAATTATGATGGTACCGGTGGATTTGTTTTGGGAGTGCCCTTTTGGATATTTCTAGTTTTATATAGGTTTGGAAAAAGAATATATTGTGGATGATGAGGAGATTTTATTTTTATATATATGGTTGTTCACTACTGTAATTTTGCTTACTATATATATATGACAGATATATTAGAGGTAGATTTGCTCTTCCTTTTTATGTAAACTTTGGTCATTTTTAATTTCCATTTGTGTGTGTGTTAAACATCTGTTTGGATTACCGTTTATAAATGAGATTATAAATGAGAGTTTATATAAAATTAATTTTGTAAAAAATTTTGATGAAAGGTAAATATGTGTTAAAGCGATTTATGTATAAATTTTATTAATTAATTATATAATAAAATTAATATTTATTTATTAAAATAAAAATAACATATCAGTTGATATTATTGTTGGTTGTTTAAAACATAATTAATTGTAAATTGCATGTGAGGAGAGACTAAGGTTTTGGGTCGTAGATGTGATATATGAACCTTCATTCATTCCCAAACGGCACGTTTTGTTTGAGGTTTTATCTTTTTTTTCTTTCCATTAATGGAATAAAACTTTCTAGACCATGTCCGTTAACGACCGGTCAAATATATTAAAACTCATATTACTATTAAATACTAAGATTTAAGAAATAGAAATATCAATACGTTCATTTTCATTTTCTTTTTTTAATTCAATGTTAATGGATTTTGGGGGGATAGAGATATCATAATGCGAATTTAATGGTAAGTACTGCTAGTACTATCTTCTTCAATAATTGAACGTAATTGAATAGACATATCTACTCCAACCAAAGGCATGAAGGGCTTTAAATGAGTGACCGCGTTTCTTTTTATTTTTTTTTTTAAATTTTTTCCGGCAGAAAATATCTACAACTACAACTTCATTGATAATATAATATTATTGGTATACTAAAATCATTGTTACTGTATGTATATATAATTTAATTTATTTTTAATATATGTTTATATTTTAGTATATATTTTATATTAATGACTAATTTTATTATACACGTAGCATAATCTATATAAATCCAAATATAACGGTGTCTATAATCGTATCATTCTTAAATTTCCATGTATGATTAAAGAATTTTATACTGACATCTTAGCCGGTAAGAATTTTTCTAACCAATATCTATTGTCATTGATGGAGTTGTATTTATTTTCAAAAAGAGGAATTGAAAATATTTAGAGGTAATTGAAAAAAGTGAAAACTTAAGTGCAATTAATTTCATATGAAGTTGATAGTTGAGAGTTGTTAATTTCCACCTCAAATACACAGCTGGAGAAGTAAATGTTGGTGTGAAATGGAGAAAATGCACGACTCAGACCAATCCATTGATGGTAAACCAAAACTACATATATATATATATATAGGATTCACTCAATATAAATTATAGCCATGGCTTTATGTTTGTTTGCTCTATTCCACTATATAAGTACAACACTAACAAATTAACAATCATCATCAACGTGTAAAAAAAAACACACAAATCATTTTCTGCAGCTAAGTAATTTACAATATGAATCCAAATGCAAACAAGGCCTATATCATCTGTGTGTGTGTGTGTTTAGAATGCAGATCTGACTGCTCCTCTTGCAGCCTCCCGCTTCATCTCGGCGGCTTGGCCGCTGCCGCGGAAGTACATGTACACTTGCTGTGTATTTAAACCAAAGGAGTATGTGCTAAGAACATAGTCACCTTAAAGAAAAAAAAAAGATTCAAAATTTTGAAGAGCATAAACAAACCTGAAGAACCCAGATGCTGACCAACGTTTCAAGGCAGAAAAATCCGAATCCAATGAAGTAGAAAATCTACAAGCAAATGGATCAAAACAAATATTCAGACACGATTTTGATTGGTTGGATTTCGCAGCATGCGCTTTAACAACGTGACATGGTTTGTGTCAAACATGATGTTGGCAATGTTTAATAGATGACAATTAATTAAGCAGCATGCAGGAAAAAGAAATGGTTACTTACTCCGATCAAAGTATGATCACCAATCACATCTATGGCAGACAGAATGCCTCTGCATCGATAAGTAAACAGCGCGAAACATTAGGCCAAAACAATAAGAGTAACACCAGGCTCTTGAAAACATGGAAAAAATGCAATATAGGCATAGTGATGTTATATGAAGTGTATACACATCTAAACATACGTCAGGGATTTTCCTTTGAATACTATAGGAGGAGCAACTGCAGCTAAGATGCAGAATCCAATGTGAATCTGCAGAAAAAAAAAAGATGATAGTAATATTGAAATCCATCCCATGTTGGAAGCATAGCTCTACATGCATTAACCATTATGCATAATAGTGAACTTACTATGTAAAACATGAAGAACCATCCGAAATTCAAAGCACTATCTTTCCTGCAAAAGTAGAAACAAGGCAGATTCAAAATCAAGAGCATAAGCAAAACAGAAGGATCTATCAGAATGGGGAACACCGTGGAACTAATGCATGTAAGCATAGGAAATAATTACCTGAAAGCGCGATATAGTGGGCGGTACCATAGGACATATGCTCCAGGAACGCCTGCTATGAAGTAGATAAGAGAAAGAAACCATATTTTTACACCTACAAGAAACAAGAACAAGTTCCATGCACATGGAATTTGCAGAGTCAGATATGTAACACAAGCTTATTCGTTAACCTGGAAAGGTTATTGCTCCCATCTAAACTGACCTTCCCCCTTAATCCAAGCTGCAGTGACAGCTATAATATTCCAAGAAAGGCATGCCACTAGACCTGTATCGCATCAATATTCGTCATTTACTGTAGATCATATTGCGTTCTTTCATCATTATTTGCTAAAACATAACATGCAGAATACACATTATAGATACATTTTATTTAAGGTCAAAATGTAATAAAGCAATGCTGCCATAAAAGAACTGAAAAGGAAAAAAAGACTCGAGTTGCTAGCCTGAAAACAACAGGATAATGCAAATTAAAGCAATACCGTCAAAAGATAGGCAAACATACCTAACAATGAGCTAAATGCAACATATTGCATTCGTTGAAGATGAACTGGAATTTCATTTGGAATATCATGATGTATGATTGGGAAAAATGGTGGCCAGTTCTTCTCCTCAATTACAATTCCAGCTGCAAAACAAAATGTAATGGAAGATTATTCCCCAAGCAAGAAACATGAGTTTAAGCACAATATAAATTAAATTACAGGCAAACTTTGAGGCACACATAGTTAGTAAGAAATCACCAATTTAATAGACAATGTTTCATATAGTCAGAATTAACTGAAAATAAATATCAACATAATCATTAAGGGAACTCTCAGGGATAACATGTACAGAAAGATATGAGATTCTCAAAATAAACCTGTTCTCGTCTTCTCAATTCAGCCTCTTTGGCTTGAAGTTCCTTTTCCTTCTTTTTCAAGTCCTAATGTTGAACAGACATAATTAGAAAACCAACATTAAATTTGTTTCAACATACATGAGATATAATTATAAATGAGGAAAAAGATTATTGGAGATTTCAAACATCTCGATTTTATTACTTACTGTTGATGCATCAAGAGGTATATCGACGGTCGCACCAAAATAATTATAATCAGCAGGTTCAGGATTAAGTGGTTTGAGCCTTGAATTGGTGGCAGGGGCAACACTTCCAGGATTCTGCAACTTCAAATCATTAGGATGAAGGTATAGGAAACAAGTTGAAGTTTACCCGGAAAAATAGTCAAGATAACTATTTTTCTTTAAGCTAATTTCCCTTATAAGTGTGCCGGAAACATTCAACATTTACTAGAAAATAATCCATGATCCTCCTAGTCTTTGAACAATATTACCATCAAAAGGCAACTAAAATTGAACAAACAAGATTATTCCCTGATGAATAATCAATCACCTATGGTCACGAATCACGACTTTTAAAATCATGCATTTTAACATACTGTAGTGTAAAATGCGCCACCGCTATAACTCGACGGGCTTGGTGCTTTACCCCTTACAGCCGGATCCTGTTAGTGTATACCAAATTTGAAGGATCAAGCAGGAGCATATGGAGCAAATATATATGCCATAAGTCCTTAACTTTTCCATGAAAAAGAGCAAACTTAAGAAGAAAGTAAACACAAAACTACTCCAGCTAGGAATAAGATATCCCAAGCACCAAACAGCTAAATTAGAAAATCATCAATGTTAATATCTGACTACCATAGTCTCACAGATACCATTAATGTTTGACCTTATTGTTTATGTTAAGGATTGCCTAGAATTTATCACGTAGAATTTGAGCTCAAGGGATTAACATGAGGTCAAAACATATGCAATTAACATGAGATCCTTCACAGAATTATTTATCATGAAACCAAATAAAAACTAGAACTTCCTAACACATATACACAAAGGATCAACAATCGTATGAAACAAGTCAACGGACAAATCAACCAAGCACAAGAATTTCCAAAACCCCAAAACCCAGAAGGGTTATACATGAATTGTTGAGTGTGAAACATCACTGAAACAGATAAAATTCACAAAAATAATATAAAATAGAATAAAAAAAATTGCATACCCAGCTCACAAGAAACTAAATTTCAGAAAAGGACTTACTGAGAAGGGATTGACTTCGGTTTCTTCTTCGGCGAAAGGGTTACTGTCATAGCGACCAGCCATTGTGAGAGGAGGTTGAGGAGGGTGCTACCAAGAAACTAGCTTTGGAACTTGGAACTACAAAAATGCAAAGATCTAAAACAGAGAAGAAAGTCAATAGGTCTATAAAAAATGGATTTTTTTTTTTTAAATTTGGGGGTGGGATTAGAAAATTTGAAACTTCTTATGCAAGGGAATGGCTGAAAAGGCCGAAGAAGTAAATGGCAGCAACTTAGACAAAGGAATGGTCTTTGGTCAGCGTAGTACGCAGCTTCCAAGAGAAACAGAGAGAAGAGAGAGAGAGACTCTGTTTTCAACTTCGTTGTCATTAAAAAGATAAAAAAGAAAAATATGTTTTTTTAAAAATATTTAATTACACGGATTAGTTGTTGATTTCATCGTTCATATGTATTTGGCATCTTGTGTGATTTGTGTAAATAATAAAAATAGAGCATGGTTTTAATGAAGGACCATTTAAATCTTTTATATATAATCAATTCACTTTAGGTTAGTCTTTTTTTATTATGAATTAATTGTTTTGGTTATAAACATGTCATATTAAATTAAATAAGTATACACATTCATTCCTTTAATCTGGTACCGGAACCACTTAGGCATGCTTCATTTGTGCCATGTTACAGGTCAACTACTACATTTTTCTGCTTTTCATTATGGATATTCATTCAGTTTCAGCATTTTTAAGGATTTTAATTAATTATATAACAGATTTATGAACAAAGAAAGTGAACTGTCTAATTTTCTAGTATATTAGAAAATTGAAATCGAGATTTGCACATTTTATCTTTTCTGAATATGAGGATTTGGCTTGATTTTACTATCAAATATTTGAAACTCGCACAGTTCAAATGGCTTTTTGGGCAGCGACATTAAGCGTTTCAAATGTTCTAGAATTTATGGAAGAAAAAGAAAGGGTCAAGAGTCTAAATTTGACTTTCCGCAATGAAGTTAGAATTAAAACATACACAAATTGCAATTTGATTTGATGCTAATATGTAATTGCATAATTTTTCAACTGTTCAATTCAAAACATTGTCATGCATATTTATTTTATTTTTTTATGGTGCAGATTGTTAGGTATAATATGAACAGAATATTTTGGTCAAACCTAAGTATACGAGTTTTATGTTTTTTTTTCTTTTAAAATTAAAAGTGGAACTTGAATTCGAGATCTCTAAGCGAGTATAGAGAGACTATGTCATTTGAATTATAACTTATCAAAAGTTTTATGTCATTTACACAAAAAAAAAAAAATTGACCATAATAGATATACATATAGGTAGCATTTGTTTTTGGAGACCGAACACAGAGACATGAACAACGAATGTTTAAAGAGTGTTTAGAAGCAGAAACATAAACACTTAACACATTGTCTTTAGAACATTTTTTTATATTTTTGTATCTATTTTTTTATGAAGAATGATAGAGAAAGAATTTGAGAAGAGAAATGAATACTAAACACATTGTCTCCAAGACAAAGGTAGACACAAACTTTTTTATGAATTTTTTTTTCTTTTGTCCAAAGATATTTTTTATTATCCTACTATTATCCCTTTTTATTTTTTCTAATTTAAACTTCTCTACATCTAAAATTTCTTACTTGACTAGATAATTCCTTCCTTCTTATATTACTTCAATATCATTTTTACTTTGTTAGTTCATAAAGCAATTCTTTTTGTAGTCTCTCATTCTTTATTAAATTAATTTATAATTAATACAAAAAAATTAGAATCACATAACTATTTTAATTATTTCATATAATATTTTAGTCTTATCTATATATATTCAAACATAATATTGGATATTATAAAAAACAAACAGCAGCATATATACATGGTTATCTCACATACTTTCATTATATATTTCTTATTTTAATATATATTTTATACTAATAGTTAATTTGGTAATCAATCTTCAGAGTATACAAAATATGGTTGAACATTATACTATGAAACAATTAAATATAATATCCATTAACATTAAGCTAGATAATGATTTGGTTTAGAAGTTTAATGGTTGAACCAGAAGTTTAATATGAATGAATGAACATTATCGCGTGGCAGCCACACAAACGTGCCCTTTACGCCCTTCATGCATTGCATGTCCTTCTAGACGATTGCAAATGTGTCCCTTCTCTTTTCAACAAGGCAAACACCAAATTCAATGCCTCAGTTTAATTTCATTATGACCATTATATCGCCAGAACCAAAGTCAACCACTACAAAAAGATGGCAAACATTTTTCTTCCCTTCTTTTGATCTATATATTGATAACACATGAAGCTGAATACATGATAATTACATACAAAGAGGGTATCAGGAAAATCTGGACCATAACACCAAAAAAGAATATAACTAAAGATGTGATTTCTTTTCCTTTAAATTGAATGAATCAAGTGTTCAACTACACAAACTAAGTTATATGCCTATAAAAATGGCTGATGCCTGTGAATTGAAGCTTAAAGTATCCAACCGGATTAGTTAAATGAACCGTTAAAAGAGTTAAGACTGCGAGCCACTGCGCCGTCTTCTTACCCGCCGTTGGTTACTCTTGTTTGGAAACGGATCGACCCAGCTTTTGTCTTCGGCCGTAGCTTTGTTCCAGCGCTCTTTAAAGGTTTCGAGTTCCCACGTCGACTGTCTTCGTATCTAATTAGTCCGCGATAAAACAAAAACAGAATCATTTGTAAGATGGTAAACAAGACTTTGTTTTTTAATGTAGTTCAGAAGTCTCACCTCAGTTCTCACATCTATTGCTGCTCCACCTTGTCTCTGTTAAGCAAAGGAAGAAAGCAATCAAGAAAGTGAATTTCAGAAAACACTAGGATTGTTCATGAAATTAGCTAGTAGAGAAGAACTATCCAAATGTCAATTAAAAGTTAAGACCTTACCGTTGTTGTTTTTTTAAGTCTTGAACCCTGCAAAATGGGAAATAAAGATATTAGTTCAAGAAACAATGAGGCCAAAACAAATAAGGTTATATTCGAAGAGGTATGTCCTAGTATTTAAGGGGCAAATACCTTTTGTGTATCAGGACCACTCCCACCCAAAGTTTGTATTCCCTTATGAACAACGTATTCGCTATCGACTACTCCAACGTTTTTTGTTCGATCTCCCTGAAAAATCACATTGACTTCATTAGCTATACTTGTCTTGCAAAAAATATTAAGAATGAAACAAGAACATACAAATAAGTGCATGTCAGCCTAATGTAGATGATATATCAAATGAATTGAATGGATTTATGATGGTGATTTCGGAATTGACTTGTGTGTAAGAAGTTGTGTAGTGCTCACCTGTGCACAATATCCTAGTTTCATATCCATTCCCCACCCATGGACAAGATCATTCTGGAGAAAACACAAACAATAACTATGAGTCGCCAATATTGAAAGCCGAAAACATGAATTATAGTATTGGTAACCAGGAGAAAACATTGAACTACAAAATTTTTTCATAAAGAAACAAGGCTATATATGAAGGCAGAAAACCCATACACAGCCACATGTCTAAACCTATAGCAAACTAGCAATCATTTTTTGGTATCCTGGAGAACTGAAATTTTGAAACGACAAAGATGATTTTCAGATAAAATTTGCAGTAATTCACACTATATGTAACAAGATGGAAAACTTGCAGAGGAGAAAAAGTCTTCAAAGAAATTCATGATTCGTCTTCTACACAACTTAGATTCAATATTTGGACATGCTACAAAAAGATTTGTATGGACATTGGAAACATTACCTGTATAAGATGCCAAGTACAATACCAGGCAGATCGAGAGAAAACTGGGGCCATACCTTCAACAAACCTACAAAAGTTGTGTTTAAGGCTTAGTGTCATTCATACTCAAAGATTTAAGTTGATTGCTTTTATCATTAAGGCATAGCCTATTACAAGGTTGTCAACTAAAACAGAACAAAATCAATAGCATGATTTCTCTTTTTAAATATATGGAGAAGATTCCAATCCATGGACATGCATGAGCAAGATCAATCAGGAACATAAAAGTTACCCGGTGCATGGTGGCCCTTCACTTGCATCTGAACACCTCGTACTGCCTCTACGTTCATAAACTCTTCTGCATCAATCAAAACATAGTGTAAGTACAAGACACATATATTAGCAAGAACTTATAAATAGTCTCATAAAAGGTCACCTGTGAAATTTCTTGGTTCTAGATCTAATTGTAATTCTATGATGTATCTCTGTTGAATTTGGGTCAAGGGCAGGTTGAGATATCTGTAAACCTTCTTCCTTAATAATTTTAAGGTATCTGTAAAAACAAAAGATCATATTCAATTCCATCTCTTTGATTTGACGAGTATAAAAGCGTACCAAAAAGGTTATGAATATGCTTTAAATTAGAACAAGATTAAGAGTATAAGCCTGTTATATAACCTCTATTTCCACCATACCAAATAGCAATCTCAACCATGCTTAATAATCTAATGAGGGTAATTAAATGTCTACCTCCTCCAACTTAAAAATTTTAAAAATTTTGGGAACAAAACTATCTGATCATTTTTTCTTTAAAAGAGGGACTTTTTAGTATCACATTTACCCCAAACCATAAATTCCTGCTTATATCAAACGGTCAAAATATTTCATGCGAGAAGCTGGCCAGACAGCACTCAAATATCAAATGGCACCAGTAGAGAAAGAGCCACAAATGTGTTACTCATACCTTGAAGGAGAAAAATGCTCCACTCCTAAATCCTCATCCCAAAGAAAGACATAATCATAAATAGACACTATATCAGGATGCAGAAATCTTTTAGCAAACCACCTGACAAAAACCAAATTGATATTGTAAGTTTAGAAAATAAATCTCAGGAAACCACCACAACAAAGAAGGCAATGGTACATTGCTCAATCATCATCTACAAACTGTAACCAGAAGATTCCCATACTTTGTAATAAATTAAGACTTTGATTTCAGTATGAAGACAGAAGCCAAAACAATCTTCCTACTACCACAGTATTTTACATAACTGGCTCACTGTGTCAGATGTTTCAATTTTCAAGAAATCCATTTCATGACATGCCCCATTTATTATCTCTTCAAAATAAACTTAAGCAGTGAAAAAAGGGCTCACAATAAAGTTTTCAGACCAAAAAATGCAGCCACCAGTGACCAGTCTCATACTTACCACTTTGTTTGATTTACAGCAACAATGTGTATGGCCTTGCTACTCCAGTTAAGGTCCCTCCATCCATTCACATTGCCATCATAATGGAATAAAGTAATAGTAAAATTTTCGGGAAGAAACTGCAATCAATGAAATTGGATAAGCTTTGCTGACTCAAAACAATGTTGAAATTCTAGTGAACCATTGTAACTTGCAAGTACCTTTTGCACCATGGCATCAACATTATGCTTTTGTTTAATACCAACTGGAACTGCCAGCAAGTTACGGTTGGTGTAAGCACTAGCCTGAAATTTAATATTCAAGATTAGTTACTGAAGCAATTCAACTTTTGAAAAATAATTTTTAAAATGCCCATTAGGGTTTACCAATAGAACTAAAAACTGTAGAAAAACAGTGCAAAGTTGCTAACCTTTGACCTCGAACTACTTCTTGACCACAAGGGCCTTAACTCAAGATCTGAATGAGCATGTATTATACCTTGTGGCAAGGCTCTCAGCTTCCCTGAAGTTGTAGAATATCCCTGGAATGCCATCAAAAGTACCAATAGATAAGGAAAACAAATAGACATATATCTGAGGTAAAAGAATCATAGTTCAGCAGCACAAAAGCCATAAAACCAGCAGAGCCTTTGTATCGTAATGCATCAATGATCAAATCTGGAAAAAAGAAAAATAATAAGGCTGGTTGGCAACCAGATGAACAAGTATGTACCTTTCCTTCTCCCCATAAATTCCATCTCTTGTCTATCTGGTAATGGCATGTGATAAACACAGAACAGAACTTATGTTAGCACACTCAGTAAGAATACCATATACCGATTTATGGTGTCTAATGAGAAGGAGAAAAAACCTAGACATCTCTTTTTTCCCGAATCAATGGACATTTTCTGATCAAATGAGTACACTGACATGATTACAATACAAAGTACTAGCATGAATTGATCCCTTATGCAATGCTAAATATCTATCAGCCAAATATTAAATCAACATTCTGATTCTTAGTAACGACATATGATGACAACTAAAAAGAATGGTTTCAATCTCATACCTCTTCTTGGTGATACTGATATTTTGTAGTTCTATACACAATGAATAGCATTACTGTACACAAAACTGCCATAAAAGGCAAAGGTTTCATCTTGAAACTCGACTTTCCCTGCACCAATATGTTTCGTTAAATTAGTGAGCTAGCCTATGAATCAGAATGAAAAACTGCTGACTAGAAATTCTCCTTATGATAGTAAAAGAAAAGAGGACAGACCCCATCAGCCAAGCCACTCTTTTTTCTCGCCAGCCACTTCCATGATTGAGGCTTCATAGGAAATTCAGTCTTTTATCCAGTCTTCACTCCTCCATAAGAAACTGCTAGCAGAGACAAAAGGAAGTGTTGGAACTTTGAAGCTATTTGAAGCCAATGTTTAAGACAATATCTTTCAAGCTACCATGTCTGTTTTTAGAATTCATGTGAATAACTCAAGAATAATAAACTTGATAATCATATGCTTTTACAGGTGATGAACAAATCAGAAAACAATCAAATAATAAATGCCTAATATCCATATCAATCTTATTCAAATATCCTAATATTCTCTTAACATTTGTGATCCAAACTCTAAGGTACAAATAAAAAAAAAAGGGATATATATTTTATGCAAGAAACTCAAGCACGTGCAATATGAAAAATGACAAGATGCAAAATATTTGTGAATTGGAGAGAGAAGAATCAGGTAAATGAGAGAACACATGCTTAGAATAATGGCAATCATGGCAAGAAAACCTCAGATACCAGAATCTACTAAACACTCCCCTTAATCACACTCACACCAACCATGCTTCCAACAAATAATAACAATTAAAAAATAAAGTAAAAAAGATGCTAAACGAGAGCAATTCCCGAAAGAGGAATCATATGGCTTACAACAGAAGCACAATCATGAACAAGGATCGCATGAAGAAAAAAAAAACGAAAAGTGAAGATGAGAAAACTCAAGTCTCACAGCTGGCAAGAACACTGAGCTAAAACCTTAAATCAAAAACCCAGTTTTTGTTTTTTTCTCCGGAATAGAAAAAAGAGTCGAATTAAAACACGCAATAGAAAAACGATAACTTGCACCGAAAAAATAAGAGTGTAACAACAATTAATTGACCGCTTCAATCAGATCTAAAATCAACATTCTTCAGATACGTTCCTTCTCCTCGAAACTTAAACAAGAGTAAAGTTTTTCACTTTCACTTCAAAACAGTGAACATAGCAGCACCAGCTCAAATAAATAAATAAGGTAAAATAATTGACAGCTATAACAAAGTTGTTATTTTTATTTATTTATCAAATTATTTATTTTTAATTTCGCCGCTGTTTTATGGAAAACCTGGATCTTCAGCTGAGCTACCGTTTTGGAGGCGAAGAAGGTGAGAAATTTGAAAAGGGGAAGCGTGAAACAGTGAAAAGAAACAAACTTTGAAGATCACATAGGAAGGGGTGAATAGGAAGCAACGAAACCCCAGGATCGGAGAGAGAAGCAGAAAGAAAGAAAGAAAGAAGGAACCTTTAGAGGTGAATGCATGTGAATGGTGAAAGAAGGAAGAAGGAAGTGATGACAGGTGCAGAAAGTAGTTCCAGTCGTGTCAATTCATCTTCATCCAAAACCAAACCATGTTTGACATTTGCCTTTCCATTCTTGACGATGATGTCTTATATAATTAATAAATAAGAAATAAATATTTACTAAGAAATAAAGTAAGTATGAGTTAGTTCGTTCCAGCTGCTCCAGAAAGTATTAATATTAAAAAAGAATAAATTTTTGATGGATTTGTAAATTGGGTACACCAACACCAACACAAGTCGCCGTCTCCTTCTGTCTCACTCAAAACTAAACTCTATCGCACTTTTTTCTGCTTCTGTTTTTCCCCCTCTCCTCCCCTGGATTCTAGTACCCTTGTTTTTGTCACGCTACTACTAGAACAAGAATAAATATCACATAAATTAACTGATTATTGTTATTTCCAAAAATCATGTTTGATTTGGACCATAAATTAAGTGATCTCATTGAAAAAAAAATGTATATTAAATTATCAACTGAAAAAATTATAACAATAATAATTTTAACACGGAGGATTCTTTGATAAAGACACATAAAACGTCTCTTTATAAAGATATTATATGTCGTATTATTATTAAACGTATTAATAAATCAATTATTTTTTAATTCTTTAACAAATTAAAATAAAATCAATTATAATAATAACAATAACTTTAATTGTTATCAGATTCTAACAAACCGACTAATTTACAAAATTTATTGGACCATTTTTTTTAAACAAAAACTAAAAATATATCTATCTTTGTATCAAAAAATTTAAACATAATTTAATTCAAATTATATAAATCAATCAAATTAAATTGAGTTTAATAGTTATAATGTAAATAATTAAATTTATTATTATTACTATAATAAATTAATCTTATTCTAATTTATTAAAAATATTATTAACTAATTTAATAAAAATATTCAATAATATTATAATATATATAAACACCTTTAAAAAAATATTTTTAGTATCTTTATCAAAGTAATTTTTTTTTAACATACACTCTAAAAAACATTTTAGTTAAGTTGATATAATTTTTTTAAACATAAAAAGCTAGGCATATTGAGTAAGATGAAGCCACGTGCATTGTGATTGTGCAAATCTATGCAATTGGAGAAGCTCAAAATGTAATGTGTGCCCACGTTGTAACCCTACCTACCTAGGTATAAGGTATGGCAATAGGGTTCATGTCTCTCTAAACACTTTATTTACCCTTCTCAACAAAAACACAGCAGGAGTCAACATTTCAACGACCATTGTTTCCTCTTGCTCAATCCTGGGAGGGAGGGACCATTATAACTTCTATGTTCTAAGATTGAGTAAAGACAAAGTTAGTCTAATTAAGAGTTTGATTTGTTACTACTATGATTTATCACATAAAAATAATATTTATTTTTTAAAACATTTTGATAATGCCTGTTTTTGGAGTACTTTTTAAGTATCAATAATGATCTACTTATCCTAATTAAGAATTCTGATGAAAAGAAGTTGTGGTAGAGAACCAACCTCACCTAATTTCCTTTCTTTCTTTATTTCTCTCTATTTATACATATATTTTACTTTTTTATTCAAGATTTGTAGTTAGAGAATTCAATCTTTAAATGAACTTTTCAGAGATATTATTGATAGCTCGGGAAAATTAAATTGACCCCTCATAGCATATATATAAAATCTTTGTCACAATTCACACGGAGTTAAGTTAATGTACATGATTCAGAGAAAAAGGCTCTCACACTCATCATGTGATGGAGCTTATTATGATGCATGCCACAGAGATTTGGAAAACTCTAAAAAAAGAAGCAATAGTACTTTTTTCCCTCATGAATGAGAATCTTTTTATTTGCCTTTCTCCTCAATTATAGACTGGGATCAATATTTTGAGAAAATTATATTTTTTATTTTTAAAATTTGACAAAAATTTTAAAAATATTTTAAAATTTTATTTTATTTTAATTTTGCTTTAGAAATTTTTTATTTGTATTAAATATACTACTAACGGTTAACTTTTTAAAAAATTTAAGATTAGTGTAACAATAATTTTTTAAAAATAACTCTCAACACAAGTAAATCAAATATAATTTTTATGTATTATTATTTTTTGTGAAAGACAAACCAGCTCAACACACTCGGTAGAGCATACAACAATACAAGAAAAGAAGCAACTCTTATATCATTTTCGACATAGCCATTAACAACATGAATTATTTTCATACCATTCCTTTGAATTACAAAACGATCTAGCAATGCATACCACTATAACAGTTGTCTTATTCTGGAAAATGAATTCATTTCTACACAGTCAGATATTTTATATAACAGAGAAGAACCTCACTAACTATATTTTATGCTCATCTTTTCTCATAGGCAACATCCTCCATCTCTCAAAATGTTCTCTTATATTCTTACATGCATTATTATTAAATTAGTCTTAATAATTTTTTTTAAAAATTTAGCCGTCGAAGATATATTTAATACAAATAAAAAACTTTTGAAACAAAATTAAAACAAAATAAAATTTAAAAATATTTTTAAAATTTTTATCAAACTTTAACTTTAAGAATAAAAAATATATTTTACCCCTTTCTATAATATTAATCTTGATAAGAAACTATGTAGTGGATATGGTAGAAAAGTAAGTAAAGATATATGCATTTTCCAACCTAACAAAAACATAATATTTAAGTTATTATATAATAAAAATAAATTTAATTTTAATAATTTTAGTGTGGAATTCAACGTTCTTTTTTAGCAAAAAGTTTTGGATTCAATTCAAGTGATTGACAAGTATATTAATGAAAACAAAATAGTTAGTAGGTGAAACATATTCATCAAGAGGAGGAGCCTTCACCGGATGATATATATAGATATGACCATTAATTATAATTTATAATTAACTATGATATGACTTCGATCTTAGAGCAAATAGCAGAAATTATTAATGTAAGGCACTACAGAAAGTGTTGTATAATAGAATCCAAAAAATAAGGGTACAAAACATCATTATAATCTTATCATTAATTACAAAATAAGCCAATAATAAGAGAACACGAGAAGGACAAAATGTTTATAATATTCGGCACTGCTCTAAATGCTTTTCATATTCAATGAACGAAACTTATCCAGGTGACGAAAATGTAGTTGCCACTTCAAAATATTAAGGTGCGTTAGGTTTTTGATTATTTTTATTTTTAGTTTTAGTTTTTTTTTTTAATTTTGTGAGGAAAAATAAAAAAACAAGAAGTGATCACAGAAAATATAACTATTTTTTCTATAAAATTTTGAAAACGAAAAATATTAAAAATGAAAATACAAAGTAAATGCACCCCTAGTTAATTAACGGATCCTTCTTTTTTTTTGGTCAAGTGGATTGGACAACCTCCAATTCTAGACATTATATTCGTGCATTACATACTCACACAATATACTCACACACACTACATAAGTACACTACTAACATAAATTCTATAATCTCACTGAGAATTTGAACCCAAATACAGCTCCCAGCGAGACAGATGATGCTGCCATTGGTGCAAGGCCTCGGCTGCAACGGACCCTTCTTTAGATTATTCGGCTTGGAACGGGTTGCTACTAGGCCTAATACCCAACCTAAAAAAAAACGGTAAACAACATTTTTGTACATAGTTATTTGTAAGCTTTCATAGCACATGCAAATTGGTTTTGGGCTTTAACCCAATTATAGAAATTTTTAACAGTGCCCAACATGTGGGCCTTGGCCTGCACTCTGAGTATATGCATTAATATTTTCTTGTCCACCTCATATAATCAAGGTAGGGTTACAGTCGATTAACACCAATTTGGGTTGGTCGAGTGGTCAGCTCACTCATCCACTTAAACAAGCGCCGAAGATTCAAAACTCGCATTATGCATATAGCTAGAGGTATTCAAGACTCGCTTCGGATCCAATTTTTTACTCGAAATCATTTTTAGGTTGGGTTCGGGATTTGCTTCGCGTCACCCGATCCAGTCCAAAATTGTTTTTTACAATAAAAAATATATATTTGAGTTAATTAGTAATGTTATATTATATTTTTATAATTCAATTAATAATTTTTTATATTATACGGTATTATTTTTATTTTAAAATAATTTATTTTGATATAAATATAATATAACATTTTTAAAAGTAAAATTTTATTATTTTAATATATAAAATTTACAAATTTGTATATACTAATGTTTTATCAGATCAACTGGGTTTAACTCGTTTTCTTTTCGAATTACTTCAGAGTTGGGTCAAAATAGACCCGTTGCTCTTTTAAGTTCGGGTCTGAGTATACTTAAACCTGACCCGACCCAGGAACGCTCCTACATACAGTAATCTATTAGCTAGTGATAGATCCTTAAATGAAGTTTAGATCCACGATAAATTAGCCATTGACTTGTCGAACCGGAGGATACTGCAGGCAACCCATTTATCAGAATCTAGCAAACTCTAATTATGTGTCGTCATTTTGGTAGGAATAATTAAATTAGTGTATATATAATGATTTTGATGAATCGAGAATCACATTGTTGCTATAAACAAACCAAGTTAACCATAATAGATAATAAGCTAAGCCACTTTGCCATTCATCAGATTAGTACACTTCACTTTTGCTACAAAACAAAATTCTTAACTACAATTTACAAAGGAGTTAGACAATGGCAAAGATCACAAGAAACCAACTTTAATTGGAAACTTCTCTGTATGTTTGAACTTTGATGTAGTTAGTATTCCCATCTGCACCTTACCCTGATGACTCTTTGTCCTAAGGCTAACATCAATGTAAACAAATAGAAACTAACCAAGAAGGAAAAAATCTTTTGTACAAAAGATGAACAACTATTAAGCTAAAAACCTGAGCTTCGCCACTATCCTTTTGTCCTCACTCTTTTCTTTCCCTTCACCGGCATGGCGGCCGGCCTTTGACCTGTCCCATTCCCACGCCCAACCTTCTTTGGTCTACCAAAAGCTTTCTTCTTGACAGGTAATGATTCCACTGAAGGTGGCGAATCGGCTTTACTCGGTTTCTTGGCTGCCTGTGACACCCCGGATACCGAGTTGCTGCCATCATTACCAACTGCCTTTGCAACAATCTTTCTGTTACCAGGGCGCACGCTTCTTGGTTTCACATGAGGATTATGCACAGGTAATTTAAGGGACACATTATCTTGGGTGGTACCTTTGCTGTCAATAGTAGTAGCAGTGACCTTTGGCTTTGAACTATTCCTGTCCCTCAATTTTTTGGTGACAATGTCTCTTAGAACTAGAGCAGACTTGTACTCGCGAGTGCTCTTGGAGTAGAAGACCAGAGCATTATTCGCGAGTAGAAGCAAGTCTCGGAAGAGTTCCATCGTCGAGTTAATCGTTTGGCTGCTAATTCTTGACCTTATGGTGTCGAAATCCATGTGCCGTCGGATCATTTTCTTGTACCTTCCTCTCTTCTGTTTTTCAAAATAGCAGTGCACAAGTAAGTTGGTAAAATGAAGTAAAACCATTACATGTTGAGAAACTCAAAACTAACTCTAGATGAGTTACCTGACTATCGAGTCTGCGTCGGAAGGCAGAGGCTCCTTTGGTTTCAAAAACAGAATCTAAAATCTCCCTCAAGTTTTCTGCCCTATCCTCTTTCAAATTTCTACTATGATCATCTATGCCGGAAGATTTGGCAACTTCGCCACAGTTGCTTGTAGAACTTTCTTTACACCAGGACACAACATCAGCTGAATCTAATAACTCACTTTCTTCTACACTTGCTTCCTTAATGTTTTTACTACAATCCTTTCTCTTCCTCTTCCCTCGCCGTTTCTTAAAACTCGCCAGCTGTCCTTTGTATATCACACATGCCAAATTATCTACATCCAAAACTTTGCCCAGCTCCATAGAGCGTGAAACTTCAGGCATAGTCTCTATATCTTCCGCGGACACAGCTGGAACCTGGCAATCGGGTGACCAGTTTGTCCTGGTTTCGTGCGTGAAACTCCCAGCAGATAACCCGTCCTTTGACGAAGATTCAACTCTCTCCAGTTTCAGAGAAGGCACGCGTAACTGCGGACTACCTGAGCTATTTTCAACACGACAATCATCTCTCTTCTCATTCTTGTCAGCCTTGAGAGATTCAAGCTTTGATTCGAGAGACCTGAAACAAACATGTTGAGTAAACTATACCCGAAAACTGGGAAGCCAGCCACAGAGCATAGTATTTCTATGCAACTAACCCAAT
This sequence comes from Arachis duranensis, assembly GCF_000817695.3. NCBI lineage: Eukaryota > Viridiplantae > Streptophyta > Magnoliopsida > Fabales > Fabaceae > Arachis > Arachis duranensis. The sequence continues at coordinate 3,451,136 of NC_029781.3, read as the reverse complement.
TGAATCTTCAGATAACTCCAGAGCTCTTTTCAGCTCCGCTACTCTCTTCTTTCTAAGTTCCTCAAACCAGGCCCTGAAAAAAAACCATACAATGAGACACAGCATACAATTTCTATGCAATGTTGACAACCTAATGAAGATATAGATTCTACTTACTTGCTCCCAGAATACCGCTGTTGCAAGTCTTCATACTTGGCTTTACATACCTACAAAAGTAATATAGAAATATCATTAAAAATTGCCAAATATTTTTCCTTCATATGTTTTGGTTGTGAACTGAGGTTAGAAAACCAAACACTTCTCAGCAATACAAGTTCTTATCTAAATTCTCATCAAAGTTAATTTTTGTCTGACAAAGATGTTTTACTTTAGGTGACTACTCATACAATTGTCTTCGTATAAGGATGACAAGTGAGAACTATTAGATAATTTAACATATTTGACTTAATTACCGTTCCCGACTGTAATTTTCATGTTGTCACCTTTCAATTTAAAGGGTAAACTTCACACATAAATTTGTTATATCAAAGTGTATCTTTTTAGAGGTTCAAAGGGTTTTGGACATTCTTAATTTATCACATGATTCACACCACAAAACTCTGGAAAAAAGTTGTGTGAAAGTGGTGAAAGTGAAAGTGTTGTCCACCCAATCATTTCTCTTAAATTCTATATTCTGTGTCCACATAATTATTGCTACTGTTATATTCCTTACTTAGCAATGTACGAGAATTTTACTATGGTCTATGGTGTCACAATCTTTGATTTATTCGTATACAACTGGACCCACAAAATTAAAGGGTCAAAGTCAAACACTTACTTGAATATATCTAACCTTTTGTTATTAGATTAGACCAGTACTTCAATTTTTAATAATTATTAGAGGAAGAAATTAGTTTAATGAGTCAACAGAGATGGCTGACACCAGCGTAGCGGTTATGCTTCATAATCCGAATTAGTACAACGTAACATAATTGCATGCTTTTAGTCCTTTATTATTAAATCTACGCGGGTTTCCATTTATACCCCCAGAGCTAAATAATTTTCGTTGACTAAAAGATTATAAGGTTATTTATTTATATTGCTTTAACAAATATTGATAGATTATTTAAAAAAATTACTAGAAGATTCCTGGACCGTGCGGGCAGCTTCATAAATACACAAATAAAATTAACTTTTTAGTCTTTTCTTCGTAATCAAGACATTAAACATTTTTTTATAAGAGTAATAATGGGATTCTAATTCTTCCTTTTAATTATTATTAATTTTTTAATGAATAAAATTTAAGCATGTATATTATTCTTTTAAAAAATAATACAAAAAAAATTGTTTATTTAAAAATTAAAAAGATGAGTTAATGCTTTTAATTATTTTTTCTTTTTATAATAACTAAAATGTAAATTATTATATTCTTTCCAATTCCAAAAGAGTAATTAAGGAAGCACATTGGTGACTGAAACAATACAATAAACAACGAATTCTGGATTTGAAGTGTTAAAAAAACAAAAATTATTTGTTTAATTATCTCTAATTAATTAATTAGAGAAAAATTCAAATGAATTAATTAATTATATTATTTATTATTTGAATTGAATTACCTCAGGGGTGAAAGAGTAAGGACAATCGGTTCGTGCTCGGAGCTCGGCGGAGACGACGTTCCAGTCGCGGGTCCCGTGGCGGAGAACGGCCCCACCGAGGAGTAGCTCCTCCCATGTGCCCCACGTCCTCCCCATCAACTCCGTCCCCATCAACGCCGTCCACGTGTACGCTTCTGATCAAACCAACCGCCACCGCCTCCGTCCCTTTCTTTTTTATTTATTTAATATTGAATATTATCCTGCGCACCAGGCGCACTTTAGCGAATGCCGCCCACGCAAACGAAAGACAGAAGACAGAACCCTCTCCGGCTACCCAACCACCGGCGGAGACGGAACCAAAGTGGATGTTGGGGGTGGAAAACGGTCGAAAAACCAATTTTTGCGATTTGGGAATGGAGGGACGGTGATTTTCCGGCGAGAATTGTGAAGAAATTTGTTGTTTTCCGGTGTTTAAGGTTTTTTTTTTGGTCTGTTTGGGTTGGAGGTTTGTTGTAAAAAAAAAACGTAAGTTTAGTTAAGAGAGTATGCGTGAGATGAGGGAGTTGAGGGATTCTATTTGAAACAGAAAAGGTTTGAACTTTTGAATTTTATGAGAAGTTCCCAACAAAAAACATAATCAAACGGGGAAAAACAATGGACGATGATAAGCCAAATTGGGCATTGACAATTGTATTTTTCCGTTTTTTCCTAATTACGGCTTCTTTCTCTCTCCTCTTTCTTATACGTGGAATTTTGTGAGAAATGACAATCAGGTCCTCCCTACATTCACCATATTTTTCATTTAGGAACTAGATCTTTTAAATCTTAAATTTGTATTTTAAAGAATAAAGTGTGATCTTCTATTTTTGAATGATTTTTTTTATATTTATTTTTAGTCCTACTTATAAAATAAACGGTTAAAAATTACATTTTACTCTCTAAAAATAAAATTCAAATTTTAGAAAATCTATTAATCTAAATCCCTCATTTGTTACTTTTTTTTTTTAATCTTATGATTTGGTGCTTGTCTTTAAGCTTCTTAGATTTTGAACTGCTTTTTTTAGTGGAGGGGGCAAGCCTAAAATAAAACCAAACTAATAAACTAATACCAGCCATTTTAATTTAGTCCCTTTAAAATTTATATTTTAATTTAATTTTTTTTTAATGTTAGATTTCTTTCCTTATCATGAAAGTTAGAGAATATATCGAAATTGTTTATAATTATAAAAAGTAACTTTTTTTTTTCTATTATTTTGGACCTTGGTGCTGAAAACCAGAAAGGCCCAAGCCTAATTCATAAGGGGAAGAGCCAAGCCCAAAGTACTCGACTGCATTTCATTGAAGATTACAGTCCACTCATGTATTGAATAAAAACAATTGAAGATTCATTTCATTCAACATTGAATATGAGATACACAGAGACATAGGAATATGCACATTAGTATAAGTTTGTTGATACTTTATACAGGGGTTGGTACTTTGTAGTATCACTATCACAAATGAACAAATTGAGAAAACAAAATGTACATACAAGGAATAGCCAACACCAGTTGATTGAACTGTTGCAGACCAATATCCACAAGTGCCTTCTTCCTCAAGTCTCTCAATTCTTTAAACTGAAGCTCGGAAATTAACAAAAAGCCGGCGATGACAGCAAATGGGCAAGTCACCGACACAAAATTGTAGGATACCATCTCAATATCTCAACGTGACGAATATCTCAACGTGACGCGCACTCCTGCTTAAGAGTTTTATTGAGCCAATGCTACTCCTTCTTCAATTGGTTGAACCTCATTCAACATCTTTAGTCAGGATTGTTGAAGAACTAGGTTCAGTTCCAAGGCAGACTTGGCCAATGCGCCACCCCTCCTGCAGCAAAATACAAGGCCAAAGGAACCTCTCATTATGGTTTTCACTATTTTGCAGGATAGTTTCATATCTTATTTAACATAATTTACTATCCTAACAAATTAGAATGCATAATTTTCTATCCTAGTAAAGATATACATGAGAGTACTCTTGGAGTATCGTATTTATACTTAAATTATAATATTTCTATGTATATTTAAATTATCCATTAATAAAAGGAAATTATGCAAATTTCTAACCAACACTACCAAGGCACTTATTTCTATAGAAAGTATACATATATATGTGACATAAAGACTTCATTACCGTATCAATATTGGAATAATCATTTGTATCTTCTGCAATTCCTTGAAGCACTGGTTGCAGCATTCTAGCCTGTTCTCAACATTTGAAGAGTAATACTCAGTTACTTGTCACACAAACTACACAAGATAATTAAAGAAATATCAAGTGAAAATCGACAGTACCTTTGCTCTCGATGTAAATCAACCCCAACAGAGGGAGGTGCTGAAACAGTTGCACGAATTGTTGGACCAAAAACCGCTACAAGTTTCAATAGCATATCCAGCGACAACTTTACATGCCTGCACATTAACACCAGAGAAATAATATATGAATTTACAAAAGCATCCATCAGTCTATAGATAAGATTTCAATCTCCAGTCTTGATTATTCAGATCATGGCTGGCGTGTTAAAGCGCAGGCAAATATAATGTAAATTTACCTTTCTGTTTTACCATCCAACAAGCCTAAGAGCACAGGAAGCAAGCAAGCAAATAAATCTATGGTGAGTACATCCATCTTCTCCACAAGAACACTGATAACATCTGCTTGAACCTGCATCAGATTGAAGTTGTTTTCAGAACTATATAATCAACAAGAAAAACATGAATCTCTGGTCAGAAGAATTAGACACAAAACAAGCAGCAAGTCAATAAAAGTGCAAGAGGTACTTCAAAAAGTACTCACAGATTGATCAGGCAACTTCTTCAAAGCATTAATGGCCCCTTTAACATCGTTGCGCTCCCAAAAATGCCGCACCACCTGCAAATACACATTATGACCACTAATTCGTCAGTAACATTTATTACAAAGTTTCCAGTTTTTCTCATGTTTCTTTCTTTGATGTTGTGAAGCATACCAGAAAAACCAAATGTATAAGTTCCATGGCAATGAATAATACAAAATCGACGAATGACATAGTAACTAGTAGAGACCTAGTAAGCAAACAAATAAAATTAAAAGCAACAACTAGTTAAAGTTACCTGTAATTTTGTCAAGCGTGAACGAAGATTACTCAAAGTTACATCATGATTTTCCATCAGACCTTCGATGATTTCCCCTTCATTTGTAGATTTTGAATCCCCTCTGCATAACTGAGGCTCAACTTTCTGCCAAACATACAAGGATAAACAGGATTCAGTTTAACTACATATAGGTGGTTCAACTTCTTAATAAATATCATACATGAGGATAAAAATGATTTGGTGGAACTACACCTAACCAAAATTTTGTAAGAGTAAGGGCTTCATGCCTAAGTTTGAACTTTCACATGCTTTCTTGACATATGGTTCCTCATTTATACATTATAGAAGAGAAGAGATATTGGGACAGAGGAAACTAAAACAGAAATAATGGCAATAACACTTGATAATGATCCAAATTTCCATGAAATAGGTGTTCAGCAAGAGGGAAATAATACTTGCTAATGATCCAATTCCCATGAGCTGGAAGTTTACCAGTTTGTTGGGAGACTTATCAGTTTCAGAGGTTGTGATCGAAATAGAGCTCATATTGTTCTCATCTTCATTGAGTGGAATCCTTTGCCTCCTGTCAAATACTACAGCTGGGGATGCATGAACATGATCTTCATTGTGACTTTTTTCCCTCCCTTCATTTATAGTGGGAAGGGGCATGTCGGTTTGGTTTTCATTGGTTTGAATTCTTTCCCTTCTTTCAAACCTCTCAACCAGAGAACGGGTCCTCCCATGTACAACAGCAACTGCCAGAACACATCTAAAAATATTCAATTTTCAGTGGCTTTTATACTAAAGAAAGCTAACTTACAAGGGATTACAAACCTCCATTGATATATTTAACCGGACTACTCTCTTCATTACGAGGAGTAGATTCATCACCTGAAATATAAGATAAGATCAGTAGAGATTAGAGGAGTCACAAGACTCAAAACTAACATCTTGAATTATTTATAAGTCTAAGTACACTTAATATCTTTGCTGAGTGATCTACATATTATGTCAGCACTTTAAAGTAGAGACAAAAACTTACGTTTTGGCTGATCAGAAAATATTTGTGGAGATATAGTCTTGTCAAACTTTTCTGTAACATTCTTTATAGGATGTTTATCTTGGCAAGATTCTTTGATTTCATTCTGAGATCCTAAATTCCTCTGGAACTTGGTATCTTTTGCACTGTCTAATTTACTTGTAGTATCAGAAAACTTATCAATATCAAATCTGCCTGTGGATGCTCTCCGTGTATGAGCTGGTTTAAGTAACATCCCAGGCTTTGTCTTTGTAAAGGTGATGGTCTCTTCCCCAGATTTTGCTGAGTCCTTAACATCGGGAACATCGCAAGGTACAACATTTGGCACAACAAAAGATTTTCTGAGCAATTGTTCATTTGGTTTTACATTAACTCCTGCTGCAGAACTTGGCTTCTGTGTTCCAAAGTTACAAATTTCCTTGGGTTCCTCTGGAATATCTATTCTTTGGGAATTAACAGATCCAGATCTCTGTAATGTAATCGGTTTCCCTCCAGAAGCTTCATATGTAAGAAAATAGCATTCATTAGATGCACATAAATGCATGTAGAAGTTAAGTTTCTAGCCTTGAGTCACTACAGACATCCTTCACAGACACAAACCACTACATAGCTTACAGTTATAAAAGGATCCAATAGGCCAAGTTGGGCTATCAAGTTCGGAAATGTTTGGTAACCAAAGAAAATCAGCCAAAAACAGCCATAACTTGCCTTATTTAGCATTCATTAATTGTTGCGACAATTAATGAATGCTAAATAAGGCAAGTTCTGGCTGTTTTTTTTGTCTACCTAGCATTACCCATCAAGTTAAGCAACTCAACAAGAGTTATCACTTGACACTTCTGAAAAATCTTGAAATGTATAAAATTTGGCAGTTTCAGAAACACACCGCGAATGATTAACAGTGTTGCAGTACTCGAAGACCAAATAAGAGAAGACCAAAGGTCAGCGGCTTACAGTCGATATATATATTCTTTATCTCTTTTGACTCATCAGGAGACACACTGCGGAATCTGGTAGTTGGCCCCACATCAACCTCTATTTGCTCTTGTTTACTTTCCCTAAGATTAAGTTTGTGCTCCATGCCTTCACTTGTCTTGGCATCCAAGCCGGAACCATCACCGTATGGTTCAATAAGCTGACACGTTAAAATTAAAAATCAGACAGAATCAGTTTCATTACAAGTGGTTCACAAATGGGGAACTACACAGCAAAACAAGTGAGATAGATACAAGATTATAGCAGAGAGATCATCATCTAAAGTAAAAGACAATCCTACCGATATATCTGCTACCCAGACTCCAACAGAGTTTCGGTAGTATGAGCACCCCAAAAGTTTCCCATCATTAATACAGAGGTCACCAAGTGTTGTCCATCCCATATCAACAGAATCATGACAGATAACAGGCTCCCATGAATACACCTGCAACATATCATATTGGCACTATACATGACTCTTTTATCCTTATCCAAGTTCTTCATTATATTATCTTTCACAATCTCTTACCTTCAAACCATCCTCATGTCCAGTAAATAGGGTTCTTCCATCAGGATGAAATGCTATTGAGCGCACCCCTGTAGCCTAATTTAAAGCAATATAATATGTTTCAGAGAAGCAACATAACTTTAAAGCAATGACATTTATATTTATGACAGAGAGAGGCACAAATTATGACATAAATGGACATAATTGTTTCCTTTTGAATAGAAACTAAAAGATTAAGTGCATTTAAGTACCTCGCGCCTGGCAGAACCAATCAGTTCAAAGGTTTCTAAATCCCAGAATTTCACTGTTCTATCAGCTGAACCTGCAAATTTCAATAGCTACTATTTCCGTAACTTGCACTAGTATACAAAAGAAGTTTGCAGAACTCTTAAAAACAAAAGGCACAAAACAAAACAGATTGATTGACATTTTGGAAAATATTAACATACATTATACAGTCCCACAACACATTACTTTGGAGGACTTCAAGAGGGGAAAAATCTACTTTCCTTGGTGCTCAAAGATTGCATGGCAACACAGAACCTATACATTACAAAATCCTAGAAGAAAGCCAATTATACTTTTAGGCCCAATTAAATTACAACAAATAGGACTATAGGATTAGTGTAAGACAGTGATGGAGAGAGATTAACATGAACCAAGGATTAGCAATTGAGTAAGTCCTCATGTTAATAACCCAAACAATAACATTTCAAGTAACATTGGTAAATTTTTATTCCAAAAGTTGCTACTTGCTGTATAGATCTAAACATGATATATTTATACAATGATGATCGCTACACCTAATTTGGAAGCTAAAATAAAATGGAAGTTATCAAAAAGGGAATTAAAAATGCTATGAATAATACTAAAACTAGCCCAAAAAAGGCTTAGAAGAAGGCAGAACCATGGTCAGACAATCATAAATAAACTGAAAATTGCAGCCTAGCCATGATTTGATCTTGATAATATAATTATTGAACTCTTAATATGATTTTATATTTTAAATGCCCTGAGTTGGGCTATTGGATCATTTTATATTCATTAATATTGCACATATAACAGCATCAACCACTCTCACTTGTCCAAAAGTCAATTAGAGTCGCTAAATTACCCGTAGCTAGAAGGAACTCAAGAGGATGGAAATCTATGGACCTAATTGGTCCTTCATGCAACTTGAAGTCATTCAAGAGTTTTCCAGCTGTTAGATCCCACACCTGTACATTGTTAGTGACATATATTAATGGTTTATTTGATACAAAAACTGCTTAAAGTTAAAGCTATTGAAAGCTATAGTACATCAAAAGTTCATATCTATTATTACCTTCACAACACTGTCAAGTCCACCAGAAACTACCCACCGGCCATCTGGAGTGAATTTGATAGTACTAATGCCCTGGGTATGACCCTTGAATGAATGAATACACCCCTTTTTTCTGATGTCCCAAATCCTCAGATTAGTGTCCATGGAACCAGATGCAAAAAACTCACCAAACGGATGAAACTCAACAGCAGTGCAATTGGATCTGTGTCCAGCAACACTGCGAACCACTATACTTAACGAACAATAACACATATCAGAGGCATATTGGACAAATATTGAAAGTTGGAGATCCTCATCCTATATTGTCCCCAATAACGTAAGATTGAGATGCTATTTCTCATATTTATTCATATAGATTTCATTATAGGGTCTTGCATTTAAGCTTACAAGTTATTAACTTTTGATAAGAAAGTTTCCATTGTCCTGACCTATAGTCCATGCTCTATAATGTTATGCAGCCTATGTCATAAACTACTGAACTTACTCTTTGATTCTTCCAAATCCCAAAGCTTTATTACACCTGATGATGCTCCACCAAGAACTAACACTTCTGCTGAGTCAAAAGACACAGATTCAACTGGACTAGTATGGCCAGACAGGCTCTGCATATATTTACAGTAACACAGCATTGTTAGGTCACATTTATATGTGCTACATGACACTGCTTCCATCGAAAGAAAGGCACACGCAAGTCATGATCAGGAATCCAATGAGGGTGAAAAGAATGTATAGATGATAAAACGTTCTAGAATACATAACAACACTAAATAGTTAATATGAACAAGCTAAGCAAGTAGTGCATATCAGCAATAATGTAACCATATAGGAATCAAAATGCAAGAGAAACAAAGGCAGCAAATCACACTGACCATTAAAGAAGTTGGTTTGCCAATGGTCCACAAATTGACCTTGTAATCATCTCCTCCAGTAATGAAAAGACGGCAATTCTTCTTTCCAATATTTAAACAATTTACACTGCCCGCATGAGCCACAAATTCCTCTACGGTTATTGGCTCAGGAAAACCACATTATCAAATACATAATAAGCAGAGTCAACAGTTAAAAAAACAATAAAAGTGCAACTTTGACAATTTTTCCCCCTGATTTTAAACAATTATAAAGAAAAATGCTGATTGTTTCAAATAGCAAAGCATGAGAAAAACAGAATTCAAAGACAAACATGAGAACTCTACCAACTTACCTTGGCAATCAAACGGATAGAAATAATTATTAAAAATAAATATTTAAAAAAATTAAGCTTTTGACCAGAAGTAAGAACTTCTAGCAGAAAACAAACAAAGCAGAAACTCCAAAGAAAGAAACAAATTAAAAAGGCAGAAAAACAAACTACTTTTCAAGATGTAAGGAAACGAAACACCTGACCCAGGTTTTCAATAGAAACTTAACCTCAAGTAGCTAACTTTATTCATTTCCGAATTCCGATTAAAATTCAAAATTATAATGAAAAAAAGGATACGTATTTTGTATCCACGCTTTGCCATTTTTTTTGGCGGGCACCTAAGAAACCCGCTTAGTGAGCTGAAATGAAACTCCTTTTGGAGGCAAAGAAGCAATTGAGGACTTGGGTCTACTTCAAAGCTTCAGCAGCTACAAGAAGAGAAGAAAGCAGCTTCCTTTGGTGGTTGGAAGATGGAAATCGGAAGCGGAAAGATAGGAGTTTAGATTAGATATGTCAGATGAGAAATGGGTAAGAAGAAGAAGAACTCAACAACAAATAAAGAAAAAGGGAAGAAATTTCATGTTCAAGCACAGTGAAGATGGAAAATGATTTGATTTTTTCCTTTTTATTTCTTAGTTTCCTGTCTAATTTCTAATTTCTATTAATAACTAATTTATTTTTCTTTTTTAAATTTGACAGCTTATTTATTAATTAGGGAAGCACTCCAATGCAGATTCCTCTGCTAAGTTACCTATTAAGACTATGACCTTGTCTCTTACTTTGCTTACGTGTCATTTTTATTGTCCTAATTTTTTTGATTGAAAATTAATATTCAAATTATTTGAGGTAAGGATTCTACTTTTGTTTATAAAAAAAAAAATAAATACTAGTATTTAAATTCAATTTGCTGTGAGGTAGGAATTGCTTCATCGATTATGGTTTTCGTGGTCTATAAATCTTTTAGAAGTTGGTAGTTTATCTAAAATTGTTCTTATTCATATATTTAATATATATTATTAATTTGATTATGTCACGTATACACTCATTTTTGTTATTAATTAGAGACTATAAAAATATATATTTGTTAGTAAAAATTTAGGTGCAGTTGATTTTACGTGAAATTGATAATTGAAAGTTATTAGATGAAAATTTAATTAAATTAATCAGACTATCTAACGATTCTCAATTATCAACTTCATGTAAATTTGACTACAATTTGAGTTTCCACCATATTTGTTATGAGAAGCGAGCCTTTAATCTCAACTAACATGCATTTATGATAGAATTTACATAGCACACGTTCAAATCAATATTTCCTGGAGTGAAATAAATGAATTAACTATATTTACGGATACTTGTAAATCCATATCTACCAAATATAAGGAGTAATTCAACTAACAATTGAGGAAGAAGCGATATTTGAAGGAGTAAATAAAACCGCGAAAATGACTTGTATCTAACCATGGGAGATTCCTTATGACATAATCGTCCTTTCTTCATCTTTAATTTTTCATTATTTAGATAAAGACTTGGTATATATATAGAGGATATTTAATTTCACTTCGTTTTCATTCAGTAATATGGATATATCAACATTTAATAATTAAATTAGTTAGTTATAATATAGGGACAACCAATAACATTAAAAATTAAAAATTATAATTTTTTGCTTCAAAATAACTCCTACCCATTAGCACCTGTTATTATTATTTTAAACAAAGTAAAATACAAATACTACTAATAAGGTAAAAATTCAAGTGCAGTCGACTTCACGTGAAGTTAATAGTTGAGAGCCTTTTGATAAAAATTTAGTCAAATCAGTCAAATCATCTAACAGCTCTTAGTTATCAATTTCATGTGAAGTCGACTGCATCTGAATTTTCACCTACTAGTAATAATGGACGGTGCCAACTGTTCATAAGTTTATTAGGTTAGATACATCTTTCAATTCTCAATAGTGTATCCGCCACCAATGTTGTTATTCATCAACTACTCATCACAACTAGGTAATAAACAAGGAAATGACAGAAAAAAAATGATTATGTAAGAGAGGGGAAAAAAAAGTTTGCAATGAACTCTTGATGGCAGTAGTGGGGTTCATTTCACTCAATCCATGTTTTTCTTTTTCTTTTTTGAGTTGAAGACAGCGAGAGAATGTTCCGGCAATAATACCCCATTATTCATTCAGATATTAGAAAAATATCACCAATACTATGCATATATATATAGTCACATGACATTCCACTATTATTCTGCTGCAATTAACGAAACATATTATTGCTCATACAAATAATCCTGCTCAAGCTTCTTAGTAATAATTTCTTTTTTCTTAAAGAAAGGAAAAATCAATTTTTATTTCCAACAAGCTTATGTTATAAGTCTCATGAGATGAATAATTAAAAAAGAATATCTCATAAAAAAATTAACATCTGGAAAAAAAAGTCTTATAAAATATTGAATTCTCCTATTACTTGAGCTAACTTTTGTTATGATAGTTTTCTGAAAATTTTATAGCTCATTACAATTTAAATAGTCTAAACTAAAATTAAAAAAATCCAGATCTATCAATCAATGATGGATTGCCACATGGGTGATAGTAAAATAATGCATTATCCTTCTTATTAATTATTGCTAATGTTAAAATATTATTTAAATATTAAAATTAACTACTAAAATTAGTCACTAATACATTTGTAGTTTAAGATATTTTTTATATATATTTATATTCTAACATATATTTTATACTAATAACTGATTTTAGTGGTTAATTTTAATATACACATAGCATAGTAGTAAGAAAATTTTGTTTATCATGTGTATCAAAAATGCTACTTAGAGAATCAACTTAGATTAGTCGAGTGGTCAATTTACCCGTCCGTTTAAACAATTGTCGAGAGTTTGAATCCTGCCTTTAAATCTGCAACAGATTAGTCATTGACCTGACCTGTCAGGTTAGAGGATACCGTGTGCAACCAAAAAAATGCTACTTAGAGAAAAGAAAAACTGGTAACTAACTATTATTTTAAAAAATAAACACAGAAAGTAATTATTTATTATTTAAACAATAAACATAATTTTGACCGACACAAAGAAACAAGAGAGAATAAAATAAAAGAATAGTCGTACAGAATACATATCCCATGGCACCGTCACGGCATGAGATACGGTTTGTCGTTTAAGTCTTTTATCGTATGACTTCAAATTTTGATTTTGGTAGCGTCGTTTTCGAGGTAATAAGGCACGAGCTTTCACCTCAATATGCACCCTTTCAGCTTTTAAACAATGATTCATTGCATCAAGTAATTAAGGGGTTAGTTACATTGCGACAACATGTAACACTGTTTAAGCATTACCATGTGCAGAGGGATTACCTTAACCAATGTTTTTTTGTTTGGTATATACTAACTAACATTGTTAGTTACGTACGGGCTTACTTATGGGCTTAAAGATTAGGCTCCATTGTTAGTTATATTATTCTTGAATATATATAGTTTATTTAATTTATAAGACATTCATAAAGAAACATAAATAAAGTTGTTATTTAAGACTAATTTTACTCTTATTGTTGGTGATGAAAATGATTAAACAAAAATCATTCTCAACTTTCTAATAAAATACTAAATGCGTGTATTTTGTGTGTGTAATTATGTGTGAGCGTCTTTACAAAATCTATATCTTATTAAGCAAACAGTTTACACCATATTAACATATTTATATCTCTAATGGACATTGACTTAGGGTTACCACACATGTTTAGGGTCCCTACTCCTTACTTTCCTACCAAACAATGACATAAAGTGAATTACCCAAAAAGCATGTGTAAACAGGTTGTGGAAAAGGATATTTGACAATGACACTCAATGAGTCCAAGCCCAAAACATCTTAGACAGAAAAATAAAAACCTAAAATACAAAACAGTAAACCCAAAAAGAAAAATCATAACCAATTGAACCGTAAATACAGACATGCAATTGCCTTTATGTGAAGTTGATAGTTAAAAACAGTTAAATGTCAATTTAATCGAATACGTCAAATCATCTAATAATTTTCAACTATCAACTTCACGCGAAAACAACTGTATGTGAGTTCACCTAATACAACAGTGTTTGAGTCCACATCCTAGCTAATGAAGTCCATCATGCATCTTACATCATCCTTAGAAGATCTTGAACAACTTCAGACATTGCTGGCCTGAATTCAGGTTCATGCTGATGGAACAAGAATAGTATAATCAAAATGAGAAAAGATTAAATAAAATTCTAGGCACAAGAAAGCTCTTTTAGCAATCACATCAATATAACTGGTGACACTTCAAGTCTCAGTTGCATATACCATATATTCCAATTACACCAAAGCAAAAGTGTGTGCATGCATGTGTGTGTACATAGTGCATGTTGCAGAAAATTACCTGGACGCATGAAGAAACAATATCTGCAAAACGCGACAAGGACTTCATAGGATAGGCTCCATTTAAGCTGGGGTCAACCATTTTCGACAATGCGTCAATGTCATGGAGTTGAGGGACTGCCCATCTCACCAATATTTGCTCCCCTCGCGGAAGTGACCTAAAATATGTTTGGTGACTTAGCCAAATGCAATGTTTTTTTTTTTAAAATAAGCATTTTGTTCATCTGCTATCAACATTTACAGGTTGCTAACCTGTCGTGGGATTTTCGTCCCGTGAGAAGTTCCAACATTACCACTCCAAAACTGAATACATCACTTTGATGTGTATAGCTTCCGAACTCAAATTCTGGAGCACTGTAGCCATAAGCCGTGAGGAGTCGTCCTGATAACTGAGATACATGCACCAATGCTAGTGAGAAATGTTTATGGCTTACATCTGTTAACATTACTTTTGCCATTATACATTTTGCATAAGAATACCATGTTCTTTAAGGCTTATTTATTCCAAAATGCTCAATAGTATGCTAACAATGTTCAAAACATAATTAAGAAGCCTTAAGATACTAGACATATTCTTATGAGCTCAAACAACATATTGGTTGAAAATTTATAGGCGGTGAAATAAAAGCTTAATATATACCTGACCAGCAGAGCCAGAAGATAGCAAAGGACCTAATCCACAATCAGAGATGCACACTTCCAGGTTGTCATTTAGGAGTACATTGGCAGACTTAAAATTTCGGTGCACAATAGGTGGCCGAAAGTTCTCATGCATATACCTAGTCATGGAGATTCAAGTTAAGGCAGTAAAGAAAACCAATGCCTTCACCTAGTGTTGGCATCTAAAAGATATAACAACTTTATGTGGATGAATATAAAGTTTACATCAAAATGTTGAACAACCTCTCGCCAAAATTATAAGTCATTGAGTTTATATAGATGGTAAGGAAAAAATTAGATTATGATGATTGGTTGCTGAACTCACTCTAAAGCTCTTGCAGCTCCAAGAGCCACCTGAATTCGAGCATTCCATGTTAGTCTAATACGGCATTCGCTATCGCCATGCAGTGCGTCATGCAGGGTTCCATTACTGCAGTACTCATACACAAGCAGCCGTTGGCTATACTCGGTACAGTAGCCCGTAAACTTTACAATATTAGGGTGCTGAATTTTTGAGATGTTGGACACTAATTGGAGAAATTGTTCATGGTTCTGCTCCATAGAAGCAGTGGCATCTAATTTCCTCACAGCCAATATCTACAAAGATTATTTGAAAGATATAAGTATGTGAAGCGCCAGGTTTATGTTTTTGTAAGTTAAAATATTAATCCAAAACAATTCATCATCAACAAATTAAGAACACAAGAATCTTGTTACCTTTCCATCAGGGAACTCAGCCCTATAAACAGGCCCTAAGGTGCCTTCCCCAATAAAATTTTCTTGGGAAAAGCTATTGGTATATTGTTGAAGTGATGCAATAGAATAAACTTCAAGGGAACATGTTTTGTCATTTATTTCAGACCCTTTGACAGGTATAGCTGGATTGAGGATCAACTTCTGACTTTGTGTCGTTGGGTAAGGACGCGGTGGTGGCTGGAGGTGTGAAAGTTTGGAAGCCTCACTAGTTGCAGATGCTGTTTTCACATATTTTCCTTGTTCATCCTGAACCTTTGGAATCAAATTTGTTTTTCTATTTGGCACTTCAGATACAAATGATGGTTTCTCAACTGCTGCATTTGCCATTGCAAAACAGTATTAAGAGATTACTTCAAAACAGAATGAAAAAGAGGAAAGAAAAGAACTAGACCAAGGTAACACAGATTTACTTTAATCAAAATGGATGAAATATGCTTACCTTTCTCCTCCTGATTGGTTGTTTCAAAGGAAGTGTCACTGCAAGTAGGTTTATGTAAAGGACTTTCGAAGACACCAACATTTTGCTTCTTGGCATTTTTCTTCTCTGGCCTTCGTTTAAAGCACCACAGCATAAAAATACAAACACCTAACAAAATAAATATCAAAAGACCAGCACCAGCAATCCAAATGATATTCTTAGCTATAAATGACTTCCTAGCACTTGCAAGCACTGATGCAGTTGGGGAAGAAGGACTATTTGCTACTCTCCACGGTGATTTCCCAGGGGATGGAGCCATAGCTGCAGGTGATGGGGCTGCGGCAGGTGATGGAATAACACTAGTATTAAATGGATTTCCATCTTTTCTGCAAGGAACATGCCACCATGTTAACATGAATGAATATCTATGAATAAGGTTATGAATTCACTTAGCCTAAGGCCATATACAAAGGAGTTAAGTATAGAAAAATATAACGAATGGCATTTCCTAGTGCAGTATTTCAAATTTTTTCTTTCTACTTCTTATACTGGAATAAAAATACAATATGAAATCCTTCAACAGGATATCTGGCTTAAAATGGACTTCAAATGGAAAATGAATTTATCGACGTTCAAAGAATTCCTCACCTGAAAATAGGGACACTCAGCAGTTTTGGCGGAATTGGCCCGGAGAATGAGTTATTCTCAATATTCCTACATAATAAATTCACAAGGTCAACCAAAAAGTATACTTTGTACTTCCTATGCACTGATTGCAAAGTATTGATAATATTTATTTATATGTTTTGTAAGAAAGATATAGGTAGAAAGAATTGTACAGATCCTGAAGAGGCAGGTCCTGCAAAACATAAAGGGTCCCAGAGAGTTGATTGTTCTGCAAGTATCTGTAGGTAAATACATAAGTAATGAAGAAAGCATCCTCATCCGATAGAAAGCAAACTATACGCAATAAAATTTACTCACAATGTAGTAAGGGATGATAAAGTCCCTGTTGAGGAAGGCAGCTGACCACTCAAGTTGTTATTTGACAAATCCCTGAAGCATAGCACATGATTTTCAATACTGAATACCAATATGATTCAACACAATCTTCTTACATAGAAATCAAACTCCAATACAAAGTACACTTTAGATTTATCCAGTTAAAAGGTTATTGCTTACTGATATAAAGAAAGTAAATTCTCTTTCGAAATGAAGAAATACAGTATGGAGGGAAAAATTAACAAATGAATATGGCATCTCGGGATGAGATAACTCATGAACTCACAAGTGTGACAATTGAGTTAGTAATGATAAAGCATCTGGAATGCTTCCATTTAACTGGTTTCCTGAGAGAGACCTAAAATATCAGAACGAAAGAAAAACTGCTTTAAGTACATTTCTAGATATGCATATGGCAAAAAGATGACTAATTACTATGTCCATGAAGAAAAAGAAAACAAATTCAGATGTGAAAAAGACAACATACAAGCTCGTAAGAGTAGGGGGCAAAGTGAATGGAATGGGCCCTCCAATGTGGTTGTTGCTAAGATCACTGCACAAGAAAGAGAAAGCTTCATTTCTAGTTCAAACAATTACACAATTGGTGCTTAAGAGGTACTAAACTCTCTTGATTAATCAAACAGAACCACGTTTAACGTCTCACTCATCAGTAAACACAATATTGAAATTGAAACAACACTTACATTTCTAAGATGGATGGAAAATTCAAATTACTACCAAGCTCTCCACCCAAATTCAGGCCATCAAGTCTTCTGTCAACCCAAAATACAAGTTTTACTTAGTCTTATTGCACTTAATTAAGCTCTATCAATCAAACAACTAATGAAACATTGAAAATGATAACATTATCATTTCCAACCAATTATATAGAGCATGCAAACAATAACACAATATTAACCAAAAATAGTTTAGAAAGAGAACTTCACATACATGGAAGTGATGTTGGAAAATACACAGCCAACACCTTGCCACATTTCAAAACATGGATCTCCTCCCACAGGCTTCCACCCTAGAAGAGGCGGTGAGCCAAGAGCAACATATAGACTACTGATTGCTGCAACTGTGACCATAGCACATATTGAGTTAAGAGTTTAGACAAATTCTGCACTTACATGATACATGTTACTTAATTAGGTGAGCTTCCCAATTAAATTTTTAACCATCATCTTTCAAATTGCAAACAAGTTATCATCAACTCTTTGATGATAATATAGTGCAATAAAGCAAAACAAATAACACTTGAAAGCTAAATGAGTTTTGTCGTCTTCCTTTTTTTTTTCAAAGGGAAACAACAGATTATTTCTGCTATTTTTTATTTCAAAAATAGAAATAAAACTATGGAAAGGGAAAGTATCTACCATCAACTACGTCAGTGTCACCAACTGCACAGAAAGTTCCAGCAAGAATCACCATCAGAGTAACAAAGAGTCGAACATGCAACACCAAATTTGTACATCCCATTTCCTCAAAGGGTAAAGTTTCCAAAACCGAGGCCTCCACTGCAACAATGAACTCCAAAGACACACACCAAGTTGAACTAACACCACTGAACAAGACAAAGGTAGAAACTTTATGGAGAACCTGAGGTAGTTCTGAGAAAGGAAACAAACCCTTTTCAGTGAAGAGCTATACAAACCAAAAATGAGCTGCAGCCCAAAAAAAAAGAAGCTTTTTTGTTGTTTAATGGTAGGTACTAGGCATGGTGAGTGGAAAGTGGAAATGGGAGCCTAAGGGTACTTAGAAACGAAGATAAGAAGAGTTGGAAAGCCCTAACATGGTCCAACCAAAGTATAAAGCACACTCACATATACATACAGAGAGAGAAAATTTGTGTGTCTGTTTGTGTGTGTGTGTGTGTATGAGAGTATGTCATGGCCTATGCTTTGCTCTCTCTTTTTTCACTTGTTCGAAAGCAAAGGAGCAGTGTATTGGAGAAAGAAAATTTGTATATTGAAATGGTGGATTTTGGGGTCCATCACCCGCCACATCAGAAGATTGTGACAGATTCACAGAATGATGGTATCTCTGCAACATATGTCATAAGTAGTAACTCTTCTCACGTTGTATGATTGTATTGTATGGTGTCAAATGTAATCTGTTTGTTTAGTTAGATTATTAGTTGTGACGAGGAACAAGGAACAAATTTCAATACAATGTTGCTACTTAAACCTACAAGGACCAGAGTTAATATTATTGCTTATCAAAATCAAAATTGAGAGGGTATGAAATTCACCTATAATTATCTTTATATAAAGATGATATTTAAAAATTATTAGATAATTTAATAAATTTAAATAAATTATTATCTAAAATTTTTAAATATTAACTTTATATAAAAATAATTATATCTAAATCTTCATTATTATTTAAATAGAATAACATGATTTTAATATTCAAATTAATTATCATTGGAAGACGATTTTGATTATTACGAATAATTAAATATGATGACATACGAGGCCAAAAAATCTTGAAACAGAGCAAAATTTGATTAAATGCTTTAAAATGGGACAAATAAAAGAATAAAATGTTTAGGGGATTAGCAACTTTATTAAATTTTAATTAGCATATAATTAGTAAAAAAATAAATAATCACACATTATTAAATAAAATTTTACACCATTAAAAACATTATTAATGACTATTTAATAACTACAAATCATAAAAATGACTGATTCCTTAACACTCCTTATAAAATAATTACAATAATACAAAAAGAGAAAAAAAATCGTAGGGAAAAAAAGTTTTAAATATCTGCATTGTTGTGATACGAATGGGACGTGGATGCCTATTTCCTATATAAAGTTTACATTCTCAAAAGAGAATGAAATAAATGAAGGTTGACAATATCCCTTCCATAAGCTTATAAATAGGAGGTGAACCTCCGTTAATGTGACATAACAAGAAATAATATTCTCCCTTCTTTAGACACACAGCAATAATAAAACAAAAACAAATGCAATTTTCTCTCTTTACTTTTATACTCCTTTCTATCTTTATATATATATTTATGCAATTCTCTCTCTTTACTTTTTATACTCAGTTCTATCTTTATATATATACACACATTACAACATATAATATTATTATTATATATATATAAATCATTATTGAGCTAATTATTTTTAACGTTAGAGTCTTCTATTTATACATCTTTATTTTATATTTAATATATCTTTTATTTATTTTACAACACGTTATCAGCACGAGACTCTGATCAAATTTTTAAGAAGACTCAGGTAACAATTTTTCATTATGTCGAAACTCTCTCATCTTGAATTCAATGCTCTTGATATATCTGGAAACAATTATTTATCATGGATATTAGATGTTGAAATCCATCTTGATTCAATGATACCATTAAGGCTGAAAATAATGCATCCCAGAATGATAAAGCCAAAGCCATGATTTTTCTTCGTCGTCATCTTGACGAGGGATTGAAAAATGAATATCTCACATTAAAATATCCTGCAGATCTTTGGAAAGACTTTGAAGAAAGGTATAATCATCAGAAAACGGTGATACTTCCTCAAGCCCGATATGAATGGACGCACTTGCGTAATTGCGTTTACAAGATTTTAAATCTATAAATGAATATAATTCTGCAATGTTTCGAATCACCTCACGAATGAAATTGTGTGGGAAAAAATAACTGATCATGATATGTTGGAGAAAATTTTCTCAACCTTCTATGCCTCGAATGTGCTCCTGCAGCAGCAGCATCGAGAGAAAGGGTTTAAAAAATATTTTGAGTTAATTTCTTACCTTCTTGTTGCTGAATGCAACATTGAGTTGCTATTGAAAAATCATGAAGCGCGCCCAGCTGGCGCCGCCCCATTTCCTGAAGTAAATGCGGCAAATTACCCCAGAAGAGGTAAATGGCAAGCTTTTAATAACAAGAAAAATTATGGAAGGAAAAAGAATTATATTCAAAAGAGATTATGTCACCAGAAGTGGGATAAAGAAAGAAATATCGGGCATAATAAATCAACAGAGGATAAGTGTTTCCGGTGTGGTGGAAAGGGTCATTGGTCACGTATCTGTCGTACCCCAAGGCACCTAGTTGATCTTTACCAGGCATCTTTGAAAAAGGACGACAAGGGAAAAAAGTCAAATTTTGTTTCAAGTGATGCTGAAAATTCCACCACTCATTATGATGTATCTGATTTCTTTGAGGATTCTGAAGGAAATATTGGTCATTTGATCAATGATGGAATAGTTTAATATGTGAGACTGTTAAGTATCCATATAAATAAATAATGTAAAGAACTTATTATTAAGTTTTATTTTCTATGTATTTAAGTTTCAAATATGATGTATATAAATAATGAAATATTAGTGTTTATGAATTTTGAAATTATTAAATGTGTCATGTTTTAAAATAAAATTTTAGTATATGACATTATTTTATGTACAGTGTTTCTTAGAAAAATAATTCTGATCAAGTATTTAATTTAACTGTGCATACTACTCATTTTATTATTATTTGTCTTTGAAGAAAATGACAAGGATATGTAATGAAGATGTATGCCTTGCGGATAGTACAAGTTCGCACACTATTCTCAAAAATGATATATATTTTACCCATCTTGTGCCAAAAGAAGAATGTGTAATACTATTATTGGCTCAGGCAATGTGATACAAGGCTCCGGAAGAGCTACAATTTTGTTTTCTGGAGGAACAAAATTCATAATAAATAATGCACTATTATCTACGAAGTCTCGAAGAAACTTGTTGAGCTTTAAAGATATTCGCCGAAATGGATATCATATTGAGACTATGAATGAGGAAAATCATGAGTATTTATGTATCACAACTCATAATTCAAATAAGAAAGTTATATTAGAAAAATTACCCTCACTTTCATCTGGGTTATATTATACCAAGATTAGTTCAATTGAATCACATGCCACTGTAAACCAGAAGTTTACTAGCCCAAATGAATTCATAACTTGGCACGATCGATTGGGTCATCCAGGAACAACCATGATGAGGAGAATTATTGAAAACTCTCATGGACATTCACTAAAGAACCAGAAGATTCTTAAAACTAGTGAATTTTGTTGTGCTGCATGTTCTCAGTGAAAGTTAATTTTAAGGCCATCACCAGTAAAGATTGGATTTGAGTCCCCTGAATTCCTAGAAATGATTCAAGGTGATATATGTGGACCTATTCATCCACCATGTGGATCATTTAGATATTTTATGATCCTAATAGACGCATCTTCGAGATGGTCACATGTGTACTTATTATCTTCTCGCAACCTGGCGTTTGGGAGATTACTGGCTCAAATTATTCGATTAAAAGCACAATTTCCAGAGAATCCAATCAAAGTAATTCGTCTTGATAATGCTGGTGAATTTACTTCCCAAGCTTTTGATGCTTATTGTATGGATAATGGTATAAGTGTTGAACATCCAATAGCTCAAGTTTACACACAAAATGGGTTAGCAGAATCACTTATTAAACGCCTCCAATTAATTGCTAGACCCTTACTTATGAGAACAAATCTCCCAATATCGGTTTGGGGGCATGCTACTTTACATGCTGCAGCACTTATTCGTTTGAGGCCAACGAGTTACCATAAGTTCTCTCCTATGCAATTAGCTTTTGGCCAGCAGCCAAATGTCTCCCATTTAAGAATATTTGGGTGTGCGATATATGTTCCCATTGCACCACCTAATCGCACCAAAATGGGACCCAAAAAAAATTGGGGATATATGTTGGATATAATTCTCCCTCTATAGTAAGGTATCTTGAAATACAAATGGAAGATGTATTTAAAGCCCGGTTTGCGGATTGTCATTTTGATGAATCAAAATTTCCAACATTTGGGGAAGAGAATAAGCTTCCTGAAAAGGAACTTAACTGGAATGCATCATCGTTGATGCATTTAGATCCTCAATCAGGGCAATGTGAACTGGAAGTTCAAAAGATTATACATTTGCAAAGAATAGCAAATGAATTACCTGATGCATTTTCCGATACAAAGAGGATAACCAAATCTTATATACCAGCGAAAAATGCCCCAATTCCAATTGATGTCCCAGTTGGACAAATAGCCACCGAAGCAAATACACGCCAGAAGCGTGGCAGGCCTGTCGGTTCCAAAGATAAAAATCCTCGAAAGAGAAAAGAGGTAAATACTATTCTTGTTGAAAAAGACATAGTAGAGACACCTGCAGTTGTCCAAAATTCTAATATAACGCCAGAAGACGTTTAGGTACCTGAAAATTGTGAAAATGACGAGATCTCGATAAATTATGCCTTTACAGGAGAGAAATGGGACCGAAATAAGACAATTGTCAATGAAATATTTGCATATAATGTGGCATTAAATATCATGCATGAAAGTAAGGATCTTGAGCCAAGATCAGTCGAAGAATGTCGACAAAGAAATGATTGGCCAAAATGGAAAGAAGTCATGAAGGCTGAGTTAGACTCACTTGCTAAACATGAAGTCTTTGGACCTGTAATCCGTACACCAGAAGATATAAAACCTGTTGGATATAGGTGGGTATTTGTGAGAAAACGAAATGAGAAAAATGAAGTTGTGCGCTACAAAGCCCGACTTGTGGCACAAGGTTTTTCACAAAGGCCCGGTATAGATTATGAAGAAACATATTCCCCTGTAGTGGATGCGATAACATTGCGTTATTTGGTCAGTTTATCTGCATATGCATTTAATGGATGTGGTAACAGCCTATTTATACGGCTCATTAGATCAGGATATCTATATGAAAGTCCCTGAATGACTAAAGATATCTAAACCACCCAATGAATATTCGCAAGGGTTATACTCAGTCAAATTGCAAAGATCTTTATATGGTCTAAAGCAATCTGGACGAATGTGGTATAATCGTCTTACTGAGTATCTGGCCAAAAACAGATTCAAGAATGATGATATCTGCCCTTGTGTTTTCATAAAGAAAACTACATCTGGGTTCATTATAATTGTTGTGTACGTTGATGATTTAAATATCATTGGGACTCCTGAAGAGATTCCAACAATTATAAAAACTCTAAAAGAAGAGTTTGAGATGAAAGATCTTGGAAAGACTAAGTTTTGTCTCGGCCTGCAGATCGAGCATATAAAAAGTGAGGTCTTTATTCATCAAACAACATACACAGAAAAGATCTTGAAAAGATTTTATATGGATAAGTCACATCCATTAAGTACCCCAATGATCGTAAGATTTTTGGATGTGGAAAAGGATCAATTCCGTCCTAAAGAAGAGAATGAAGATATCCTTGGTCCTGAAATACCATATCTTAGTGCCATTGGAGCGCTAATGTATCTTGCTAATAATACGCGACCTGACATATCATTTGCTGTGAATTTACTAGAAAGATATAGTTCCTCTCCAACCAGAAGACATTGGAGTGGAATCAAACAAATCTTTCGATATCTTCATGGGACAGTTGATATGGGATTGTTTTATCCCTATGGATCCAAGTCACAATTAGTTGGCTATGCAGATGCTGGATACTTGTCTGATCCACATAAAGGGAGATCTCAAACAGGATACCTGTTTACATATGGTGAAACAGCTATATCATGGAGGTCCACGAAACAGACGATTACTGCAACATCCTCTAATCATGCTGAAATACTGGCGATTCATGAAGCTAGTCGTGAGTATTTTTGGCTGAGGAGTCTGGTTCAATATATTCTATCATCATGTGGACTGATTGATCATAAGATAGCTCCAACTGTCCTGTTTGAAGATAATGCAGCATGTATTGCTCAACTTAAAGGCGGATACATCAAAGGTGATAGAACGACGCATATTTCTCCCAAATTCTTCTTCACTCATGATCTTCAAAATCAAGGGACAATTGATGTCCAACAGATCCGCTCAGGTGACAATTTGGCAGATTTATTCTCAAAGTCACTCCCAAAATCCTCCTTTGAAAAATTAGTACATGAGATTGGGATGTGCCGATTTCGAGACATTAAATGATGTCGGCAAGAGGGGAAGACTGTACTCTTTTTTCCTTGGTTAGGTTTTTTTTCCCATTGGGTTTTTTTTCTTGACAAGGTTTTTAATGAGACAGTCCCCATCACAAAGGATATTGTATTCTTTTTCCTTCACTAAGGTTTTTCCCACAGGGTTTTCCTTTAGTAAGGTTTTAATGAGGCAATATTCCTAAATGGTCATCCAAGGGAGAATGTTGTGATAGGAATGGGACGTGGATGCCCATTTCCTATATAAAGTTTACATTCTCAAAAGAGAATGAAATAAATGAAGGTTGACAATATCCCTTCCATAAGCTTATAAATAGGAGGTGAACCTCCGTTAATGTGACATAACAAGAAATAATATTCTCCCTTCTTTAGACACAGCAATAATAAAACAAAAATAAATGCAATTTTCTCTCTTTACTTTTATACTCTTTTCTATCTTTATATATATATTTATGCAATTCTCTCTCTGTACTTTTTATACTCATTTCTATCTTTATATATATATACACATTACAACATATAATATTATTATATATATATATATATATAAATCATTATTAAGCTAATTATTTTTAACGTTAGAGTCATCTATTTATACATCTTTATTTTATATTTAATATATCTTTTATTTATTTTACAAGCATATGTTTTTGAAGCGAAGAATACTACTTTTGACATGGCTAGAATTAATGGTGAACCCTCTTATTATCTCTTTCCTTTCTTATTTTCCCACACGTTCTGGTTCTTTCTCACTTGGATAATTTAATCAATGGTTGTGGAGAAAAGATTTCTTAAAATAAAAACTAGTAAAAGTTCTCATACAAGACAATGTATGATTAAAACCCAACTGACTCGTTTAATTCATCTGTCTAAATTTCTAGTCCTAGATCGGTGCAACATAGAATTTTGATTTGCGTCAAGATCACAGTTTTCTTTTTTTTTGGGTCAGGTGAAGATCACAGTTTTCACTTTTTTTTTGGTCAGGTGAAGATCACAGTTTTCACTTGCAATTAACAAACCATCAGCGCCATTGGGCCTAAGGAAACCAAGCACAAAAATCTTCTAAACCTCAGCTCTATTGGGCCTAAGATTTAGCCAATGTTATTAGTAAGGATTGGTCATAAGCATCAGCCCCAAAAAAAGTCTTTAGGCCTAAGCTTTAATATTTTCATCATATGTTTTTGTACTCAACTATTTTATTTTATTTTTTCAAATCATTGATTTCATTCTTAGTTTCTGTGTCCTATGTTAAATCTGGCATTGGTGGGTCACTAATTTAAGAATGTAAGACATGTATCAAATGGCACGAGCTCAAGATGATTGGCTGAGAAGCTATTAAATTTTGATGGTACTAAGTACAGGAAATATAATATTATTATTATAATAAATAAAATATCTAATGTAAAGATATTAATATATGATATAAATCTTATTAATATATCTTATTTAAAGATATTTATAATTACTTATTTTAATTTATAATATTTAGCACAAAAGTTAAAACAAATAGTTATTAATGTGGCTTGTATTATATATAAAACTTTTATCTTTTTTAAGTTAAAAGACTTTTTATTGTTTTGATTTTGTTTCTAATTTTTTTGGTATTTCTAACCAGTTCACATATTGCAGGAAGTACATTATGAAGAGATTGCAAGAGAGATGATAAATGAGAAAATAAAAAATGGTGTGTTTTTTATGGGTAGTTGGAAAGTACTTGAAAGTACCAGTCTCCTAACAAAATTTTATCAACAAGCAAGGTATATGGTGGCTATCTCTCTCATATACTGGATGAAAGGTTTCAAAGAATCAAACAATATTTCAGATATTAATAAAACTCTAATTACCTTAATTTCTAAGATTCCTTTGTCAAAAAATTTGGGACATTTTAGGCCAATTATTCTTTGTAATGTCTGTTATAAGTTTGTAACTAAAATTATTGCTTTAAGATTGAAAAAGTTTATGCCTACACTTATCTCTAACACCAAATCTAATTTTGTGCCTGATAGGGTGAGCGCAGACAATATATTAGTAGCGTAAGAGGTGGTTCACATTATGAGAAATAAAAAGCATGAAAAGGGCTTTATGACTATAAAAATTGACTTCGAAAAAGTCTATGACGGATTAAACTGGGCGTTCATAATGGACACTCTTAAGGATACAGGAAATCCAGAGAACGTCACTAAAGTCGTCAGCTATTGCATATCAACGACTTCTGTAAATATTCTATGGAATGGTTCTTCTTTAGAGACCTTCAGGCCTACCAGAAGAATACAACAGGAAGACCCCTTATCCCCTTATATTTTTGTTCTTTGTATTGAACGCTTATGTCACTTGATAAATAAATTAATTCATGACAAAAAATGAAAATTTATTATGCTTTCAAGGGATGGACCTAAAATTTCTCATCTCTGCTTTGCAGATGACCTAGTACTTTTTGCTAAAGCGAATATGAAGCAAGTCCGGATCATCAAAAATGCTCTCTCTCTTTTTTGCGATTGCTCGGGTCAGAAGGTCAATCTTGGGAAGTCTTGTGTTTTCTTCTCTAGCAACGTCAACCATAACACTAGACATCTTTTGAGTCAAGAGCTAGGAATCAACCTCACAGTTAACTTGGAAAAGTATTTGGGAGTTTCACTCATTCACGAACGGTGCAACAAACAACACTTTTAGTTTATTATTGAGAAGATGCAAAGCAAGCTGTCTAGCTAGAACAGGAAGACTCTCTCTTTAGCAAGAAGATACACACTCATACAGTCTGTTCTTGCAATTATTCCAAGCTATTGTATGCAGACCATGAGGATCCCAGCAGCAGTGTGTCGAAAAATTGACAAGATTTGTGGAGACTTTTCATGAAAAAGCAGCAAAGGGGAAAGAAAAATACACTTGCTAAATTGGGATAGCATATGCAAGCCCAAAGAGAAAGGCGGGTTGGGTTTGAGGACGGCTCATGATTCAAACTCACTCTTCCTCATGAAACTCGCTTGGGGACTAATTCATAACAGAGACAAGTTTTGGGTAAAAATTATGAGAGCAAAATATGAATGTAGTGAAGATATCTTACTAAAGGTTCAACATAGATCAAGTAACTCAAATGCCTAGCTTGGAATTAACAAGATTTGGGAGAAATTCAAAACCAATTTCATCTAGAGGCTTGGAGATGGGACTTAAGCCTTTTTTTTTTGAAGGAACAATGGATTCTTGGATTCACTAATCTGAAAAAGGTGGCCTTAACTAATCTGGAAGAGGACAAACTCAATGAAAAGGTTGCAGACTATGTCAACGAAAATGGTGACTGGATTGGGAAGTCCTGAATCGTGCTTTATCCGAAGAGGTCACAAATATTCTACATACTATCAAAGCTCCTAATCTGCAGATTGGAGAATATTCTATCAGTTGGATGTCCTACCCAAATGGTGTCTTTTATATTAAATTAGCCTATGAAACTTTTTGTATTGAAGATGGAGAGGAGCATACTCTATACAAACAGATTTGAAAAGTCAAATTGCCACAAAAACTTGGATCTTTTTGTTGGTTACTCGCTTATAAGACATTGTTGACAAATCATAAAAGAAGAAGGAGAGGACTTACCGAAGATGGCAACTGCCCAAGATGCCAAGGAGAAGAAGAGACTTTACTCCATACATTATGTGACTGCCCTTTTATTCACACTATTTAGAACATTGTCAATAGTAGTTTACAACAAGAATTTTTTAGCCTTTCTTATTCAAAATGACTTAAAAATAATTTGAGTAAACATACTCCATCTCAAAATGGTACTCCGTGGACCATCACTTTTGTGACAACCTGCAACTTAGCCTGACAATGCAGAAATGAATTAGTGTTTAACAACCTAAATACCCAGAATAATCAGATGCATCACAAGATTAGAAACTTGGCAAAGAACTACAACCATATTCTGAATATCATAGAGTAGAGTAAAAGAGCATTTTGTCTTACCAGAATAGTCTTGATTGGGTGGAAGCCGCCAGAAAGAGGATGGCCAAGTTTAACATTGATGGTTCTGTATTTCAACTTGACAGCAAAGGAGCCAGCAGGGACATAATCAGAGATTCCAGGGATGCATTTGTTTCTGAAAATAAGACAGGATAAGACATTGAGAATAGGATAGGACAAGACACTGATGGACAGAGACACAAAATTTTGTGTTCTTGTATTCTGTTTGGTGATAAACTAGAACGAATTATGAAAATTTTATTTATTCTCATTTTTTTCATTCAAAAAATTTGAGATGAAAAATATCATAATAAAAAATATAATTATGAAAAATTAACAAGAATAATGAAAGAAAAAATGAAAAATAAGTTGTGTCCTTTATTAGCGTCTTCGTGTCCTTTCTGTCAGGATGGACACAAAATACACTAATTCAGTGTCTCTAGACACATTGTCTTTGTCCATATCTCTTCTGTCAAACACGATTTTGTATCTCTGTGTCCCTGTCCCAGTGCCCTGTCTTTGTAAATAAACGCAGCTCAGAGGACGATTTATCGCTGGATTCAGTATGAATATTAAAAAATATATAATTACTATAGCTGAGTTTTGGGGTTTCTTTCTAGGAATGAAATTAACAATAGACTTGCATATTCCTTACTTGAAAATTAAATCTGATTCGAGCTGTGCTATTAATCTCATCCAAAGTACCATGATTGAGACTCATGTTGGAGCTTCCCTGGTGAGGTCGATCAAGGAACTGCTAACAAAACCGCAAAAGGTAGTGATTCGGCACATCTTCAAATAGGGTGAATCAATGTGCTGATGTTCTTGCCAAATATGGGCAAGAAATGGAGAAAGGGGTCATGCTGTTCCAAGAAATCCCAGCTATGATGGTTCTCTTGATGAAAGCTAATGAGCATGGAATAGAATTCTACAAAACCACTTTGATTTAGTGTTTTTCTTTTTTCTGGGCTTTAGGCCCGTTATAGATAAAAAATTTTACTTATTATCTTTTATAAGTTATTTTAATTAAATACACTTTTATTTATTATGAAACCTAAAATCATGTGTAATTTAAATAAATATTAATGACATATATAATTAATGATTATTCAATGATCTTAATTAAATTCCGTATTTGTAAATATTTCTTAAGTTTTAAATTTTTTTTAGTTCATTCATTAAGTAAAATTATGGGTTAAGTATAATTTTGATCTTTAAAATATAAGTCAAAATTTTTTTTATCTCTAATTTTTTTATACAAAATCGTCATTTTTATTTAAATATTAAAATTTTGATCCAAATCACCTATAAAATATTATAAAAAAAAAGAAAAAAAGAGAAATTGAGTGTTTCTGCTCCTGCGAAGATAGGGAAAATGAAGAAGAAGTTGTCTACGATCTATCTCTATTTTCGCTTTTGTTGTCGTTTTTGTACAATTTTAGTTTCTAAGATAATAATGATTTTAAAACTAAGTTAAACCTTAGGAACTATTTTGCATATAAAAAAATATTGAGAATGAAAAAAATTTTCAGATTTAACCCGAATTATCAATAAATTCAAATTTCATATTACATTAAATATTTTATTTTGGTAATATCTAATCTCCCCTGGTTTATTTAGTGTCGCATATCTCCCTTTTCATAATATATATAGTTTGGTGATTGAAAAAAAAAATATTAAAATTCTCTGATTGGACAACTGAGCTTCAGTTAGATTTCTATCACAATGAATTTTAATTATTCATATCTTGACACACACAGTTTATATTAATTAATTTGCCAACTAATTAAACAACTCCTCATCATAGGATTCTTCTCTTGTAGCTAGTTAGAGGGAGCCTACCACATGGGTGGCAGCACTCATATACTAAAACTTAATAATGGTGTTACATCTAATGCCAATACATCAATTATTCAATAAATTAACCACATCACGTTACCTCCAAGCAAAAAGGTACAACCAAATAATGTTAAATGAGACCATATCTATGGTTATGGGACCAAAAAAAAAAAAAATTCCCCGTGTAGATTACAAAAAAATTATGTTTGAATGGCTTATATTGGCTTATGCATGTTATGTGTGTCTGTACAATAGGGTTCATATTTTAATAAGCTGACGCATAATATTCATGTAGCCATCACGTTTTTTACACTGTTCATGCATAAATGTTAAGTGAACCAAAAACTTAAGCAGCCACATTTTCACACATTTGACCTAGATCCCATGCATTATTTAATTTATTACCATCCATTATTGCTTGCAATTCCAATAATAATTAACCTTTATAATTGATGCCTATTTATTTCTTATTTCGCCGCTTCAAACTTCTGCCATTTCACTAGACATCATATGTTTTTTTGTTTCTTTTTTTTTCTCACCGAAATCAATTTCCTATTTATTATAAAAAAAAATTAATTGTACGTATATTAATATTAATCATTATATATTTACATTTTATATTTTAATATATATATATATTATATTAATTATTAAATTTAGTGAATGCTTTTGCTATATATAACGAGGGATCCTTAAAACTAGTTGCCATATCTTATCATAAATTATTATTATTATTAAATGGACAAAAAATCTGCACGTAAAATGACCCATGATTGCGGCGTGGTATGGATCCACACACCGTTTTTATCATAAAAAAACAATAATATTAATATAGACCTCACTTTATGACTATGATCCCTACACTTTACTCATTTAATTTAATATATAATAACTAGTGTGGTTCTTGCAGAATCTGATTTTCTGGATATCAATGTTAAAACTAAAGAATAATATAATATTAGAGACTCAATATTTTTTAGTTTATTTATTTTTTAAAATATTATCGTATTTACTTTAAATTTTAAAAATAAATTAGTTAATATTAATTAACTAAAAAGTAATTCTTTATATTTTTCTAAAAATATTTACACATTGTCTATAAAAAATATTTCTCACATTCTCATAATAATAAAATATTGAATCCACATGTTCTTGAGATATATTATTCCAAACTTTTGTCAAATGTATAGACTCTCCTTGACAAATGTACATACAAAACATTTTTCTTGACCCAAACCTTAGAAATCTCTTAGCAAGTTTATGCTTCCATATATTTTTGTTTTTTTCTTCTGAGATACATTGGATTAAATGAGTAATGAAATACTGAGCAATGGAGGTTGTAGGAATCTTTGTCATGTGAAATTTTGGTAGCCCATATAGGATTGACTTGATTAATGGTGGGTCCCACCTCCATGAGTCCTTAGGCTGCTTTCGTTTATTGACAGTTCAAACATAAAGAAAGACATTATATTTAAAGATATTAAATTAATACATTTTATATTTATAGTGATAAAAAATAAAATATAAAAATATTAGGGGTGTTAGAATATAATTAAGATTAATTAGGATCAATTAGCATGATTTAGCATATTTGAATATTTATTATTGAATATTACGTTTTTGTTATTTTGATTCTATTAGTATCTATAAATACTGTTCTATGTTGTATCATTCTAGATAACTTGAATACACATAACAATACACAAATCCTTTCTTCAAGTAAGTCTCTTGTTTCTAATATGGTATCAAAGCCATGGTATCCTCCTTGAAGAAAGGATTTGTGTATTGTTGAGTGTATTCAAGTTATCTAGAATGATACAACATAGAACGGTATTTATAGGTGCTAATAGAATCAAAATAATAAAGACGTAATATCCTATAATAAATATTCAGATATGCTAAATCATGATAGTTTATGCATTTTTTTATTTCGTTTTATTAATTTTTAAATAAATTTCAAACTCTTCTCTCGTGGCAGTTCCGTTTGTGTTTTCTTGTGGCAGTTCCATATATGCATTTTCTCGTGACAGTTTCGTCTGCGTTTCTTTTCGACAGTTCCGTCTGCACTTCCTTCAGAGAGCGGCAGTTCCGTCTGCATTTTCTTCAGACAAGCTGCAGTTCCGTTTGCGCTTCCTTCAGACAAGCGGTAGTTCCGTCTGCGCTTCCTTCAGACAAGCAGCAGTTTCATCTGCATTTTCTTTAGACTAGCGGCAATTTCGTCTGCGCTTCCTTCAAACTAGCGGCAGTTCTGTCTACCCTTTCCTTCAGACGAGCAGCAGTGCGGCAGTTTCGTCTGCACCCGTTTTATCAGTTTATGCAGTTTTTTTTCTTTATTTCGTTATTTTAAATAAGTTTCAAACTCAAGTTGTCACTTGAATTTGAGGGGGATGTTAGAATATAATTAAGATCAATTAGGATCAATTAGTATGATTTAGCATATCTGAATATTTATTATAGGATATTACGTCTTTATTATTTTGATTCTATTAGCACCTATAAATACTGTTCTATGTTGTATCATTCTAGATAACTTGAATACACTCAACAATACACAAATTCTTTCTTCAATTTAGTCTCTTGTTTCTAACAAGGTGTGTCAAAAATTTTCAGGAGACAGGGATCTCTACGGAGACTGTTTTAAATGGAGTTCTAATGGTAGAGAATTTTTTTTGTGGAGAAAGAGATGGGGAGCAAAATTTTTTTGAGACAGGCGCGGGACCCGAGCCGGGATTCCCGCCCCATTTCCGATAATTTTCTGAATTTTTGAACTTACTTAATAACCCTTACTTTATTTTTAATATAGGAGTTTTTTAGTAATTTCACTCATTGAAAAACTCTAACTCTATTGTTTAAGATTTTATTTTATAGACTATGATTTGTTATGTTATATTTCTGGACTTGTAATATTGGATAAGATATGTTTGTGTATTTGTAATAATATTTTGTAGTTTGTTTTTTTATTTTTTATATTTTTTATTATAATTTTCATATGAATGTTAAATATAAGGAGATGGAGAATGGGGCCTGCAAAAAATGCGGGAAACACGGAGAATGAGAATAGAGACAATTATTCCTCCATGGTGGAGAACAGGGTGGGAACGAGAATTAATTCTGATGGCGGGGACGGAGAGCAGCGAGGCATCCCCCGCCACCGCCTCGCCCCATTGATATCCTTAAGAGATGCTAACAAAAATGATTTATTTTTATTTTTTTATTAATTTTTTATAATTATATTTTTTTAATTTTTTTAAATAAAAAATAAAAATAAATTAAATTTTTATAATTTATTATCAAATTAAATATAATAACATTAATTTTTATATTTTTATTTTTTGTGTCTTCTCTTTTTCTATTCTTAAAATCAAAGACGCCTTAAACACTACCCATACTTAATGATATATGTTTCTCATTAGTGCCGATGCTAGGGTGTTCGCGGTGCAGTTTAGATCGGTTCTGAGTAAAAAATTCATCCGATTCAAACACTAATTTTACTTGCGATGCAGTTTGGATTGGATGATCTTTTAAAAAAATTCGATCCGATCCGATCCAATTTCAAGCGGTTTGGATTGGATTGGATTTGCGGTTTTGTAAATTAAAAAAATTAAATACATATAACAAGTCTCAACATTAAATTTTAAATAATCAACAATGACATAACAAGTCTCAACAATATTTTAAAAAACTAACGATAACATAATAATAGAAATAAAATTATAAGTTAGTTAAAATAATTAAATAAATAATATTTTGAACATAAAATATTTATTAAATAATAATAATACATAAATAATATAAAAATGTATAATAAATTGAACATGCTATAAGTATAATTGTAAATATAATAATAAAATAATAATATTATAGACATTATGCGGTTTGGATTGGATTGGGTCGGTTATGAAAAGTAGATCCAAAATCCAATTCGATCCCGCGGTTTATAAAAAATAGAATCTAATCAAAACTGATTTAGTGATCCTTTTGGAACCTAAAGTTAGTGGTGATAATGCTAGAAATGTTATCAAAAATCTGGTTTTAACTTTTTTATTGTAGAAGACGCTATGGAATTTTCAGGTGGCATATGGATATGTTGGAATGATAACAACATAAGCATAAACACGATTGAATCTGATCCTCAATATATTTATGCCAAGATTACCAGTCCAGGAAGAGAAGATTGGTTCATGACTGCTGTTTATGCCAACCCTCAACCACAAGGCAGAAGAGCTTTATGGCCAAAGCTCCAAAACTTAGCCAACAGAATGCAAAGTCCTTGGATTCTCACAGGAGACTTCAATGAGATAAAGGACCCAACAGAGAAAAAAGGGGGTGGCCAAGTTGATTACAGAGCTTGCAGTAGGTTTAGTACCTGGATAAATAATAGTGGTCTTATTGATTTGGGCTTCATGGGCAGCAGATTCACCTGGAAATGTCCCCTTTGGAATGGTTATGAAAGAGTTTTCAAAAGGCTGGACCGTGCCTTGGCCAATCCAGCTTGGAGGCTTACCCATCATGAGGCGGTTGTGAAGGTCCTTACAAGAACTAACTCTGACCACCACCCCCTCCTCATTATAGAAAAAGTCTCTAACACCCTTAACAGGAACAGGCCTTTTAGATTTGAGTGCATGTGGACTTATCACCCGGAGTTTGAACCCTTTCTTCAACAACAATGGAACAACAATGAGAATAACAACCTTCTTAGCACCCTTGACAAAGTCAGAAGGGAGATGCACATATGGAACAGGGACACGTTTGGAAACATTTTCAAAATCAAGAGAAGAATTATGAACAGACTTGCTGGCATTCAAAGGAGCAACAGTTATGGGCAGAACCCGTTCTTGGATCAGTTAGAAGTTTCCCTCAATAAGGATCTTAATGACGTTCTTGACAAGGAAGAGACTTTTTGGCTTCAAAAGTCTCGAGAACAATGGATCACGGAAGGAGACA
Organism: Arachis duranensis; assembly: GCF_000817695.3. NCBI lineage: Eukaryota > Viridiplantae > Streptophyta > Magnoliopsida > Fabales > Fabaceae > Arachis > Arachis duranensis. The sequence continues at coordinate 3,415,449 of NC_029781.3, read as the reverse complement.
GAAATACTAGTTTCTATCACACGAAGACTATTATAAGGAGAAGAAAAAACAAGATCCTAAAGCTTAGGAATCAAGACGGCATTTGGATTGAGGATGAGCATCAACTTGAGACTCACATAACCAATTTTTTTAAATCCCTTTATAGGGAAGAGGTAAACATATCTCCTTTGAATATTGATCATATGGCTCTCCCTAATTTGGATACTAACACTTGCAGGAATATGGAAGCAACCCCCTTGGAAGTGGAAATCAAGAAAGCTCTTTTTAGCATCGGATCTCTAAAAGCTCCCGGAGAAGATGGCTTCCCAGCGATTTTTTTCAAAAATAATTGGAATCTCATGAAAGAAAAAATTTGTAACTTTGTCCAATTGTGTTGGAGGGAACCTAGCTTAATTAAAGACACTAATAAGACTCTCTTGGCCCTCATTCCGAAACTCCATCATCCGGAATTTGTATCCCAATTTAGACCTATAGCGTTGTGTAATGTGAAGTACAAAATCATAACCAAAATCATTGTAGAAAGGCTCAAACCAATGCTAGATGATAGAATATCCCCGCACCAATCCAGCTTTATCCCTAATCGGAAAATTCACGATAATATCATTATTGCCAAGGAGGTGATGCATTCTATGAAGAAAATTAGAGGAAAGAAAAGTTACATGACTATCAAGATTGACTTCGAAAAAGCCTATGATAGATTAAATTGGGAGTACCTCAGTCAAAGACTTTCAGAATTTGGGCTACCCAACCAAATCAGTAATATTATTATGGAAGGAGTTAAATCTGTCAGCTATAGCGTTCTTTGGAATGGAAACAAAACTGAAACTTTCTATCCTTCTAGAGGACTAAGACAAGGGGATCCTTTATCCCCTTATCTTTTTGTCATCAGTATGGATAAATTGTCTCAGTTTATTGAACAGAAAGTCAATAACAGATCTTGGACTCCTTTTACTTTTAGAGGAAATAGAGTTCATTTATCTCATTCGATGTTTGCTGATGACCTACTTCTTTTTGCAGAAGCATCAGTCCAGCAAATAGAGAAGATAAATGCAGTTCTGGACAGATTTTGCAATGCTTCTGGCCTAAAAATCAGTAATGCTAAGTCTTCTATAGTGTTCTCGAAAAACACAACTCCGAAGATAAAGAGTAACATATTGACAAAGACTGATTTCACAGAAAATAAAGTGCTGGGAAGATACTTGGGCGCTATGTTGAATAATAAGAAAAGAGGAAAGGAAAACTACAAAGCTGTGATTGATAGAGTGGGCAACAAACTCAAGGGGTGGAAGAGCAAATGCCTTTCAATGGCTGGCAGGATAATGCTAGCACAAGCAGTGATAAGTCCTAGCGTGAATTTTGACATGCAACATGAAAAAGTCCTAAAAACAGTGTGTAAAGAGATTGAAAAACTCCAGAGAAATTTTGTCTGGGGAGATGACAACAACAAAAGAAGACTTCACAGCATTAACTGGAAGACCCTCTGCCGACCTAAGTATGAGGGGGGTTGGGATTCAGGAACCTGAAACTCATGAATGATTCTTTCCTGATCAAAATAATTTGGCAACTAAAGGAGAACCCTAATATACTATGGGCCAAAATCTTATACCAGAAATATCTCAACAACAACAATTTTCCTACACAGATAGAAGCAAAAAGCTCAGATTCAAACCTGTGGAAAGACCTTGCAAAGCTCTGGGACACGTTCCAAAATCTCTCGGTGACCTTAGTGGGAGACGGTCGTGCTACCAACTTCTGGCTAGACAGATGGGTCGAAGAAATTGATGATACCCTGAAAAATCATGCAACCCAACTTAATCTGGACCTTAACAGTTCAGTTTGGGAATGGGCAAATGATACTGAAGGATGGAATAAAAAAAAAATTAAAATCTTACCTCCCAAATAACATTACAGCAAGAGTGCTCGCCCAACCGCCGCCCAACAGCAACAATGGTAAGGATAGACAAGGATGGAAGCTCTCAGAAGATGGTGACTACTCCGTGGCGGCAATCTATAGAGCCCTAGCCAATTGGCCCCCTCCATCAACCACAAATTGGAGCAAATTGTGGCAATGGAAGGGATCCCAAAAGGCAAAAATCACTCTCTAGAAAATGATGCATAATAGACTCCTCACTAATGAGAGAAGGAGTCGTTTATTTGGGGGGAGTGATGGATGCCCCTTCTGCACTAACCAGCCGGAGAGCACCTTGCATGCGTTCAGGGACTGCCGGGGAGTCGCCCTCCTTTGGTCACAACTCATCAATCCAGATGCAACGCAGGTTTTCTTCGGATCAAACTTAGAGCAATGGGTCAATCTCAATTTCGGTAGAGAATTTAGGAGAGGAGCGAATCATAACTAGATGGACATTTTTATCACAGCTTGTTGGAAGATTTGGAGTTGGAGAAATAGGGAGATTTTTGAACAAGGATATAACAGACCACCAAACCCCCATACTGAAATTCTTAGGAAAGTAAAGGAGATAAATGATGCCTTTGAAAAAAAAAAGGGAGAAAGCAGGGTCAAGAACAGAGAAGAACACCACATCAGATGGCACCCTCCACCACACAATTGGGTAACCTTGAATACTGATGGGTCAAGAAATAATGAATTGAAGAAGGCAAGTTGTGGAGGCCTCTTGAGGAATGAAAATGGAAAATGGTTTGGAGGATTTTCTTATTTTATTGGTGATTGCACAGCTTACAGAGCTGAGTTGTGGGGTATTGACCAAGGCCTCAAATTGGCGTGGACTTTGGGACTAAAGAAGGTAAAAGTAGAATGTGATTCTAAAGCAGTGATTGAAATTTTAAATAGTGAGAAAAACTTATCCAATCATCCGAATAGTATGATTAGAAACATCAATGCTTGGAGAGTCAAAGATTGGAATATTTGTTTTGTAAATATTTATAGAGAAGGCAATAGAGGTGCCGATTGCCTCGCTCGCAAAGGCTTAGAGCTAGAACCAGGATTACACTTTTGGGATACACCTCCTACAGAGATTGTGAGCATCCTTTTTGATGATGAAAAAGGGGTTTCCTTGCCCCGTTTAATTTGTATTTAGGTCTTCTTTTCCGGGCTTTAACCCCGTCTTAATACAAAAAAAAAAGAATCTAATCAAATTCGAATTAGTGCGGTTTTAATCAATTTTTTATTTAAATTAGATTAGCTAAATGGTTTAAATTGGATCGATTTGAATTTAAACGCTCCTAACCGATTATTCTGTCATTGACTCCTTCTACTACTCCACTAGCAGCTTACTTAATTAGCACATCCACTGCATAATTAGTACTAATTAACCTTTATTTTTTTGGTAGTTTAGTACTAATTAACTTTGCACACACAGAATTGTGACGCACGGATCCAGACTCCAGTCTCACATGGAGAGCCGCACCTCAACCATAATCATATATATGTAGCTGCTTAATTTTAGATTTTACTAATACGTATTCTAAGAATATAGATTAAGTATATTATAAAAAATATTTTATAAATTTTTTTTTATATTTTCAATACATTAAATACAATAAAAATACTAAAAAAAATTATTATTATATTTTTAAAAAGTTAATTAAACTCTATTAAATGTTATTGTTATTTTTATATATCATTGAAAATTTTAGTTTTGTATGTTTTTTTATGAAAAAGCTTCTCAATTAATAATTATTTTAACATGTAGTCTAACAATACATGTTTAGTTAAATCCTAATTATGATAATAATAAATTAGTATTTGGTTAAAATGTATTTATTAAAAAAAAACAAAAAAAAATTTATTTGAAAATTGAAGATTTTAATATTTTTACTATACTTCTAAAATATTCAATACACAAAAAAGATCAAAAGTTACTACGTAACTTTAATTCCTATAAATTACTATACATTAGAAAAAGTTAAGAATATAAACCATAAAGTATATATACTAGTATTTATTTTTTGGTGACTAAAGTATATATAGTAGTAGGAAAAATATATAATTAAATAATAAAAATATTAAATAATATGAACAATGAACGAATATATCGATTATTCAATTTAATAGGTATGTATATAATTATATTTATTATTTTGAATTAGATGATTATTTTTTTTAATTTAATTTATTTATATATAATTAATAATAATTAGATGTTCAATTTATTATTAAGTATATAAATAATTATTTTAATATTAAAATTTAAAAAATAATTTAAAATTAAAATATTTTTTATTTTATTAGATCAATTCTAATACAAGAGGTAGTTACTTAGCTTGCTTAAGCGTTATGTTTCGGGTTCAATTGTTAAGCATAACCTATATGTATACGACTGATTTCATAACCAACTTCCTTTCGATCGAAATCTGAACTCAAAGAATTGGTTATCTCTAATAACTTAAAACACAAGTAAAAAGGGAATATTAAATATATAATTATAATATATATAGTGGTATAAACTATAAAATAATATGAATTAAATAAATTTTAAAATCATTTAAAATTTCGTTCCACATGTTCAGCTACAATTATCCTCTGACTTCTTTTAAAAAAAAAATTATATTGTACAACAATAATATATGAATTAGGTTTGCTTATATTTGTACGAGTCTTTTTTTATTTATTTTATATTATTTTTTGTATTTTTAGAATTTATTAAGAATCGAACTCTTCATCTTTTGAACATAGAGCTAATATCATGTTATGAAATTAATCATTTCAACAAAAGTTTAAACTAATAAAAAAATTATATTAATTATTATATTTCTAACACTTAAACTAAGAAGCTATATAAAAAATTTATCTACCTTTGGCAGATTCTACAAAGTTTATGATCGGTCTCACACACTCAAAAGTAGAGTTAGAAATGAGTCGAGTTAGGCCAAACTCAAACTTGACTCACAAAAGTTGAGCTTGACTCACGACTTAACTCATTAATAATCGATCTTATTTTTTAAATTCAAATTTGGCTCATTGAAAGATCATGAGTCGATTCGAGCTCACGAGCTATCTTAAATAATAGGTGTTGGCTAACCGTAGAGAACTTTCTTCTATCGGAGAGATTTCGGAGAGGAATCAAACGAGAGAACATAAAATTTTGAGTTGGATGTGGTGTCATCTTATCTTATGTTCTCTCACTTGATTCATTCCCGAATTATCTCCGGTGGTCGAGAACTCTCCACGGTTATCCCAACAACAGGAATATAATCTATAATTCTATATTAATAAATTCTAACTTATATATGTATTAAATATATATGTACTAATAATTTAATATATATATTCGAGCCAGCTCACGAACTAATTTGAGGTTATTCAAACTCAAACTTGGCTAATTTATTTTATGAGCTCAATTTCAAGCTTAAGTTCAACTCATAAGCTCATTTAGCTTATCAAGCTATTAACGAGTCGAACTTAAACTAATTTATGAATTAACTTAACTCACTTCTAATCTTATTCACAAATAAATATATATATATATATATATAATTTGTAATCATTTTCTATTTTTTCAGCCTTAAGAGGTGATCCATGAATGACAATGTGAGGCCAAAAAAAAAAGAATGATTACAGCAAAGGAATTGCAGACACTAACGAGTTATGAGTTATGAGTAGGGGCCTCTCACCTCTGCCTCTCTCATTGATGCCTTCAAAGACAAAGACAATGACTACATATCACCTACTTTCAACTCTGTCCGCTATGTTTTTATTGTTCACTCTTGCAATGCCACATGTCCATTAGGTAGCGTTTGGTGGAGAGACAGAGACGGAAAGACTGATACTGAGAGATAGAGACTAAGAGACAGGGATTGAAATAAATCTCAGTATTCTGTTTGGTGTAAAATGGGAGACAGGAATTAAAACAAGAATGAAACTCTAATTTAATTTTCACAAAAGATAAAATTAAAATTAATTAATTGAAATGAAAGTATTTTAGGTATAAAATGTTATTAAAGTTTCAGTCTCCATCTTTAAAAATTTCAGTCCCCTGTGTCCCTACTTTTTGGAGGTACTAAAATACTGAAATTTTAGAGACAGAGACAGAAATTTTAGTACAAGTCTCTGAAACTAACAAACACGATACTAAATCTCAATCTCTCAGTCTCTGTTTCAGTACCTCAAAACAAACGCTACCTTAATAATGCGCTTTTAACACTTAGTTTTCAAATACTCACTCCATCAACCTTCTTATGTTAGTTTAGTTGCTGCTATAACCTGGGTTTAAATTATAATAAACAAAATATCCAATAATTCGAAAGTATGTCCAGTTTATAATGGATAATATATACTACCATAGAGAATGGAGTTTTAATAAAAAGTGGAAATTATTTTTTAATTAAAAACTTGTCTCTTCATCAATGAAATTTAGAATTTTTTATTTTTAATATTGGAATGATAGTGGTGTTTTTTTAAATGTGAATTATTGGAGTGTTATACTCAAATGTGAAAGTTTAACAAGAAAAGCAGAAATCGGACCGTCCGATTTATTAGAGGTACAGAAATCGATACCGTTCGATTTGTAGTAAAAAATTTAAAAAATTTAAAATACAAAAATTGGACCGTCCGATTTGTAGAGGTACAGAAAAATCAGACCGTCCGATTTGTGACAAGTACACAAATCAGACCTTTCAATTTGTGTACTTCCATAATTTTAAAAAACACCAAAAATTACAATGTTAAGTATACACTTTTATTTCCATAACAAAAAAAATTAGCCTAAAATTTACTTTTCACCAAAAGAAAAATTCCCCTCTATAATATGGGAAGTGAAAGTTCGAAGCTTCTGACATAGTAAAAGAGAAAAAAGAACTATTCTTCATCCACATGGTATTTTTTATTTTTTACCTTGTAATGGCGGGATGGGGTCCATAAAAAAAGTACAATAAACAAAAGATTAATGTTGAAAACTACTATTCCTGAACATGCATCAAACATAGCATTACACCAAAATATACTTCTTCTGAAAATTAATTTCTGCCAAACATAAACTATAATTAAAGTTTGTCTAGTTTTTTCTTTATATATATTGATAACTGTTAAACCTAATTTAAAAAGAAAAATTGTCTAACGACAGTCAACAATTTATTTATAATTAGGCCACATGGGCCTCAAAATTTTCTTTCTTTGTTTTGTTTAGGCATACATGTTACTTTAGTAAGAAGCGATAAAAGGGGCTAGACCGAAAATTTTTTAACAAATAAAAAATATTTTGCGAATTAGTTTGATGCCAATAGACATTATATTCCCTAATCATTATAAAATTATAAATCAATTTTTATTCACTTTTATATTTATTTAATTCAATTCTTACAATCAGTTGACAGTAAGTTAGGCTTTTTTATATAAATAAGCATAGGAGAAACTTTAATTCCAAGAATACGCATGGCTTGATATAATTACTGAAATACGCATGGCCAACTCCATGCCATTGGCCACGAAATAGAATTCCAAACCAATTCGCAGCAAACGACCACGAAATGGGGGGAGCAGCAGCAGAGGCCATCTCAGCTGCGCCGACCACGAAATGGTAAAGCAGCCATTTTGTGGCTGGCGCCCACAAAATAGGGATTGCGTGGGGGGCGAGCACCTCAGGTGTACCGGCCACGAATTGGCAACATAATTTTACTATATAAACGCTCGTGGATCAGCAACGAGAGAAAACATTATCACTCTCGTCTCACACTCCATACTTCCCTCAACCTCTGCTTCCTCTTTCTTTCTTTAAAATTTTTAGGTAGTGAATTTGGATCTGAGATTTGTATGGCGGGGGAAAACGTTTACGTGATTATATATCCTAATGGAGAAATTTCTCACACGGCAGAAGGTATTACATTCATTTGCGACGATCCACTGTGGATAATGATTCCACCACAAACATCGTTGCAAGATTTGAAGAATCTGATTCTGATGCATACCGGAATGGTTGGAAAAAAAGAAATTACGAAGCTGACCTACAGAATGCCGGTTGCGGTGGCCAACTCGTTTTCCTATCAAAAAATGCAGATAAAAGCTGATTAGCATGTGTCGATGATGTTTTCTTATCATCGCAGCATAGGAAGCATCTATTCATTGGAGCTTTGTCTGAATCTTCAGGACATTGGCGGAAGCTCGTCTAGTTCGAATAATGTGGAGGGTGTCGAAAACCGCGGAGCGGGTGATTTTGTTCCAGATCGGGATACCAGTAGGGCCTCAAGTCCAAGCTTCAATGCATTTGTCCCGAGGGTACAAAATTTAGTTATTTGTGAAGCACGCCCCGCCCCTTCTACACATGTGGGGGTCGATAGGCTTCCAGAGGCTGCTATTGCAGATACGTCTGACGATGATGAGATTGAAGATTTCAGTGGTGATGAGACAGATGTCGTTCCAGAGACGCAGCCTCTACATGGCGATGATGTTCCTCCAACACGGGTCGAACCTGGAGGTGGTGGTGGTTCGTCCTCCACACCGGCACACTACCTATCCTTAAATTTGGGAGCAATGCATTCGACTAACGCAGAGGACAGACCGAGCACGTATCCTTTGTCAGGCGAGATGGAGCTTGAGATTGGGTTGAAATTTCTTACCCGGGAATTAGCGATGCTAGCGGTAAAAAACTACAACATCTGTAGGAGGAGTGCAGAATATAAGGTTGTAGAGTAAGACCAAAGTAGGTATGTATGTCGATGTAAGCAATTCGGGGATCAATGTCGATGGATGGTATGGGTTGCGAAGACAAGGTCCTGTAGATTTTGGGAAATCCGAAAGTATGAAGGTCCTCATAGTTGCTTGGAAAGTACAATGTCTCATGACCACGCCCAACTCGATAGCAACGTCATCTGCCAACACATATTTCCCATGGTGCATGCTGATGCGACGATTTGTGTAAAGGTGTTGCAAGGATCAGTAGAGTCAGCGTACGGTTACAAGGTATCTTATAAGAAGGTTTGGCACGCGAAGCAGAAGGCAATCGCAAGGATCTATGGTGATTGGGACGAATCATATGACCAGCTGCGTAGATACCTCAGTGCTTTCCAAGGTTTCGTCCGAGGTATTACTTGTATTTTATTATGCAAAGGTCTTTGGTCTTTACTGTCCGTTTAGTCGTTTACATGTTTAACTAAGTAAGCATTTTCGCAACAGGGACAATTGTTGACCTCCAAACTCTGCCGTACTATGTCGGGAACACACTAGACCGTGGTAGTGTCATGTTTCACCAGGTCTTCTGGTCGTTCCCTTCATATATTGAAGCTTTTAGGCACTGTAAACCGCTGGTCTCAGTGGACGGGACACACCTGTATGGTAAGTACGCAGGCACCCTTCTCATGGGGATTGCACAGGACGGGAATAACAACATTCTACCCGTCGCTTTCGCACTTGTCAAAAGAGAGAATACAGATTCATGGTACTTCTTCCTAACCAATTTGAGGAGGCATGTCGCAACTCGGTCGGGAGTTCTACTTATATCCGACAGACATGCGGCAATAAAGGCCGCATTGGAACGTGAGGGGTGTGGCTGGGAACACAATGTGTATTGTGTTCGACATATTGCCTCCAACTTTGCTACCAGTTTCAAGAGTAAGGAAGCCAAGAGACACCTGGTTAACGCTGCATATTCGAAGACGCAAGAGCAGTCGCAGTACTACCTGGAGCTAATCAGTAGCGAGGATCCGGTAACATCTCCACAGATGATGGAGTGGATCCGAGGTTTAGAGCCACCTAAATGGTTACAGCACCTAGATAAGGGCCGACGATACGGACACATGACGACGAATCTCTCTTGAGTGTGTCAACTCCGTCCTCAAGAGCACCAGAAATTTACCAGTGTGTGCAATTGTGAAGTCCACTTACCATCGCCTGAATGAGTTATTCGTCATGAAGGGTCGGCAACCGCAGGCGCAGGTTGCAAGTGGTTAGGTGTTCTCACAGTTCTTGCAGAAAGCCATACTAGCGAACCGTGAGGGCATTCCTCAGATGTTGGTGACGTCATACGATAGAGCTACAACTATATTCACAGTCAACGAGATAGCTGCTGCAGGGGTGCAGTCACGGTTCCGAGTTAATCTTCGGTACCACAGATGTGATTGTGGTTACTTCCAGGCGTTACATTATCCTTGTGTACATGCTCTGGCCGCGTGTGCATATGCGAGGTTGGACTGTTAAGAGTATGTTGACTTAGTGTACCGTGTTGAGAGCGTGTTTCGGGTCTATCAGATGGAATTCCAGCCCGTACCGGATGAGGAGATATGGCCCCCTTATGAAGGACCACATGTCCGGCCCAACCCCCTTTTACGACGGACAATGGAAGGGCGTCCGGTATCTACTAGGATTCGGAATGAAATGGACGATGTTGAGCTAGGACCAGGTAAGAGGTGCGGGATTTGCAGGCAACCCGGACATACCAAGCGACATTGTCCGCATGCTTCTGCAACCTAAGTTTTAACCAATGTAATCTAATGTACTTTTTTTTATTGTTTCTGTTTCGTTGTACTGGAGAAGACCCAAATGTTTCGTCTATTGTTTTTGATTCTGTTGTTTCTTCCACATTTGCATTCTCGGTTTGGTATCACGATAATAAAATGCGAGGCTATCATTACTAAAAATAGTCGTCAACAAAGAAAAGACGTAAAGTAAATGCATGCTTAATAAAAGAACCGAAATAGCACATCAACTTCAAACAAGAAACAGTACAGGAAATACACTCTAAATAACATACGAAACAACAAATGGTAAAAAGGAGAAATAAATAACACCAAGACTAAACAGTAAAACGAACAACATCAACAAACTAACACAAGACTAACGGTGCTCGTGACCCAATCTGCCGCCTGTGCCACACGAAGGGGCTCGAGTGCCCCGGCGGGGGCGAGCAGCTGGTACATCTACCTCGTCTGCTGTAGCATCAGCTCCTGTGTACGAAAGACGTTGGCCAGGCATCTGCATGGCATCATAGGGTCGAAGTGCAGAACCAGCTGTGTCACCAAGAGAAGCGGATCTCATCCCTGCATAGGCAGGCTGCATGAATGTGTCTGAGCGAGGCAGGGCGAGTGCAAGATCAGTGGGGGTGTGTGGGGATGACTGCTGAGGAATAAAATGGTCCAACCCGTCGAATAATGAAGAGAAATTTGTCCACCCAACTCTGTCCATTGAATCAATCAAGTCCTGCGTACCTCCCTGTGATGAGCCGCCAATCTCGTAGCTACTCTGATATGGCATAAACTACTGAATGGAAGAAGGCTGTGGGGGTTCCGTCGGTCCAGCAGGTTGCGGGTAGTAGCAGTCCCCTGCAACTCACTACAAGAAAATAGAGTTATTTTGACACTTTATTTTTTAACACCATAATTAAATGTCAAAATTAATATATATTTTTGACAAATATCACAAATGTCAAATTTTCTATATTTTCTTGACGAAAAATTTGACCGTAGAAAATTACTCCTCAATTTTGACACTCATTTGTTTTTAATTTACTCTACTATTTTTTTCTTCTTTGGACTCTGTTAATTTTGACATCACACTGTTCTCAGTTTAGGATTATACTACTCATTCTTTATCTTCAAAATCTCAATTTATTCTTTAGTTTCAAGATCACATCTCATTCTTTGTTAAAATTTTTTGTTGAGGATATTTTATACTGTCAAAATAAATAGTATTTTTGACAATTAATAAGTATCACGAAAAATATGTTTTCAAAATTTTCTAACAAATTATTTTTGACAGCCAATATTTATCAAAATAAGATTTAAATTTTTTTCACAATCGCTTATATGTTAAAAATACTATTTTTGACAAAATTTTTATTAACATATTTTCATAGTTAAAATAGTGTCAAAATTTGTTTTTTTGACAAATTTTAATTTTCTTTTACACATTATAACCCTCAAAAATAATCTATATTGTTGTAGTGAACTGGAGGATCCTCTCGGGGAATATGGTGTCCGAAATCTGGCTCAAAACTGGGTCGGTCTTGTTTTGGCAACTCTTGCTCATCCTCCCCATGGTCAGCATGACCCTCAACTCTGGCTCTGCGGGGACGGCGCCGCCGATGGTCTCGGGGAACGGGAGGCAAATTAACCACAGGGCCTCGTCCATACTCTGCGGGGGCATCTGCGGGGACAGCGTCACCCCGTGGGTCATGCAGTGCGTCAGGGACGGACAGAAACCTCCTTGTTCTCTCACAGTACCACCTATAATAATCATTGCTGGGACGCAATGTATCTGCACGATGAACCCGCAGCCGGTATGCATCCGTGCGCCAGTTTTCCCATACCTCAAACCATTCTGATAGTCGAACCGACCACCAACCGTCGTCATTACGGGCTGACTGTCGATGGAAGGTATCAATATTAAGCGGCGGGTTTGGACGTCCTTGCTTTCCCCCAAACTGTCGTAACACCCGGTCAACATTTAGGATCTCAATCCACCTGAAAAATATTAGAGGCACAACGACGCTATAGAAATCTCCATGCGGGTGGCCGAGGAATTCTGTGGGAACTCTAGACAGAATCCGGGGGTCCATGTACGGTTGCCAAACAAACTGCAAATATAAAGGAACGCCGTCACAACAGACTACATAGGCAGGTATTGAGTACATAATAATAACAACGGCCACCAACCTCATCGACTTGCAGATTGTCCAAGCGGAGACGGTGCCTAAGTAGGCGCTGCTCAGCATAGTCATTCTGTCCTTTTTTCCCTGCCCACCTGTTGGACAACCACAAACTTAATCACAAATATACATTTCCAACATTAAAGGATACTTCATAAAAGTTACTAAGTGTGAAGCATGAAATAAATACCTCGTGGCCAAAGTAAAACTAATGGGTGTTGTAACATTCGGGGCCCAGAACGGTAATTTGTAGTAAATCCACGACATGAGCAAGGTATGACACCCGGCCATACCCTCAACACTGTAGTCTGTTGCTAGGCACATAGAACGATATAACCAGCAGAGGACGGCACTACCCCAACTGTAGGTACCAATGGCATCAAAGTCAGCCAATAATGGCAGATATCGTACATGGACTGTGTTGTTGGCCTTGTCCGGGAGAAGCACGCCTCCCAACAAGTAAAGTATGTGACAACGTGCATACTGCATGAGACCATTATCATCTAACTCAAGCGGCATCTGCTGAAGACGAATTCTCAGCCACTTCAACTTGATGTTGTACTTCGTTGTCCCTACGTGGCTGGGGCAAACCTCACCTAGAAGTTCATGATACCATTCCCAAATATCTCTCTGATGAAACTTACTCCATGACCTCAACGTACCACTAACAGGCTGTCCATCTATAGGTAGAGCTAGCTGCATGGCTACATCCTCCAGAGTTATAGTACACTCACCCCAAGGGAGATGAAACGTATGCGTTTCCGGATGCCACCGTTCCACAAAGGCACTAATAAGTGGATTGTCGTACTCGAAACGCTTGATCAAAGAGGCATGATAAAATCCGATGCGTCTCAAATAAGGGTCGAGCCTCTCCCGCCTAATTTTCATGGTTGGATCCCCAGGCTCTAACATGAATACATCTACGAGCGTGTCATGAGGAGTAAGAACACGTGTGGGCTACAACATAGGAAACCAAGAAAGACAACAGTTAGAAATACTCTATAAAATAAGGTTAATATCGAAAAAATATTACTAACAATCCCTAACAATAGCAAATTGATTAATGGTGTAAACAAACCTTATGGAATAAATGTGCCGCTATATGATATTCGTCCAGCTGGTTCAAGTTCTCCTCCACGTTCACCCCACTCCCACTCATATTAAGTTATTTTTTAAATTGAAAAACTCACTACCAGAAGCTCACCTCCTCTCAGGTTACATTTACCATGCTAACCACTTTGTTTTTTTTTCCTACCCCACTTGAAATTTAACCGTGCATGAAAGCTCTCCCCACCCCTTTTTATACAACTATTGGCTCCCTTTCCAAGTGTCCCCTGCCACCAGACACAGCCAATGCATGTGACCTTGCTGCTGCTGCCGTTCAGAACACCCAACTCGTAGGCGCCAGGAACGAATCCACCGACTTCGTTGTCGCCGCCAGTTAATTGGCCATTTCGTGGGCGCTGGTCTTGACATTGACCACTTCGTGTGCGCCGTAATTGATGTGTTTAACCTACTATGTGGCAGCCACGAAGTTGAAAAGCTGCTGCTGCTCCCCCCAATTTCGTGGTCGCTTGCTGCGAATTGGTTTGGAATTCCATTTCGTGGCCAGTGGCATGGAGTTGGCCATGCGTATTTCAGTAACTATATCAAGCCATGCGTATTCCTGGAATTAAAGTTTCTCCCATGCTTATTTATATAAAAAACCCAGTAAATTACATGTTGATATGTTAAGTAATATATTGTAGCTGTCTCTTTTGTAATAAAAACGAATTGTCTCTTTAATCTCTTATTATAAAGTGTAATTCTTCTTCTATTTTTTATTATCATTTTCTGCCATCGTCTTCTTTTTCCTCCGAAACTCTCACTCCTTCTACTTAAATCTCTCGCTAAGCTTAGCATCTACAAGAAAAAGTTTAAATTTGTTGCCAACCATATCAACTCCCTTCATCACCATTGCGATTCCTTCACCTTTCCTTTTACGGAATCCTTGTGATAGAATGAAGAAGAATGTGAATACGGTAATGATGATTTCAGAGAAAAGTGAAGCAAATTAAGAGTATTGGTAAAGAATAAGGAGTTGAAGAGGGAGAGAGTTTCAGAGGGAGGAGGTGGCGACAGAAAGAGAATAAAAAAAATGAAAAAAAAATCACGTTGGACTATTAAAAGATTAATGAAACGATTTATTCGTATATTAGAGTAAACATATTTTCTGACATATCAATGTGAATCTGCTGTTAATCGATTGTAAGAATTAAATTGAATAAATAAAAAAATAAATAAGATTAATTTATATTTTTATAATTGTTAAAAAAAATAAATTTTTTTAATTTTTTTAATAATTATAAAAATAAAGTATAATTTTTTATTATTAATTTTTTAAGTAAGATAATAAATATAAAATAAATAAAAAATTAAAGATCATATTTTATATTTTTAATTTTTTTTTACCAATAGAGAGAATCTATTTCGCGCTAAAAAATACAATTTCTATCAAATAAATGGTTAGGGATGGAGAAGAAATTTTACTCTCAGTATTAAATGTTAAGTTGTGTAGGCACCGAAGTGCTTGCGTGACTGTTGGAGATCTTACAATAAATGGGATATCCTTGAACCTTTCCAACTCCAACTCCCTCCTTCTTCTCTGTTGTAATCAAAATCTACCATTTTGGTCACAACCCATCCACACTCTATCAACCTTCATGTCTCTCATTTCTTCTTCATAATCCCAAACCACCACCAACTTCATTAGCTATGGGTTGCTGTGTCAGTACAGAAACTAACAGATCTTCACACTCACAACCACCAAGATCCACCATTTCCCGAGCACCACCACCTCCTCTCATTGACGAAGAGACCGTCAAAGAAGTCCTCTCAGAGACACCCAAATGGAACCCACCACCAACCTTCTCCAAATTCCAACCCCAACAACCCCACAAGCCCAAAACCTTCCATACAGAGATCAAGAATTACGATGACGACGATGCTGATGCATTATTTGCAACAATGGCCACCACCAAACCCCAAGAGATCTCCCAACTCACTGAGGAAGTTTGCAGCTTGAGCGAGAGTGTCTCCACCACAACCTTCAACGAAGAAGAAACGCGCCAAAGGGTAGTAAACAGATCACCCGCCAGAACGCAGAAAAATCGTTCCTTTTCCGGTGACTTCGCCGCCAGGACGGTCGGGAAGTCTCCGGTCAGGAGGTCGGAGCAGTCTCCGGCGAGGAGGAATGGTGGGTCGGTAAGGCTTGTTCAGAGCAGGGACCAAATGGGGAACGAATTATGGAGGAACCAGACTCGCCGCCGTGACGCCGGCGAGAATTCCAGCCGGCGTTCTAGGTCTCCGGCAACCCGAACCGACAACGGAGCAACTAGATCTATCGTGGGTCGGAGCCCATCTAAGAGGAGAGGAACAAATCAGTCCCCTGCAAGGGTGAGGCAGGCCCCTGCACCGGCAGTTGAGAGTGGTGACCGGAAAATGGATAATCCGGCCATGGAGGAGGGAAAGTGGTCATCTTCAGCTAATAATGAGTCTCTGGAAAACCCTCTTGTGTCATTGGAATGCTTCATCTTTCTCTAGTTATGCCCAAACTGCAATGGCGGTTGCGGTGGTTATGGGCGGTGCCACCACTTTTAGTGTCAGATTATAGTACTATTAGTAATTATTAGCAAGTCATAATTTCATGTACCTTCCTTGATTAGTGTTTGGACTTTTGGAGATGATGAAATTTGGGTGTAAATATTTGAAGTCAAGGTCAATTGTAGGACCCAATTATAGGATATCAGAGTTAATTAGAGCTGCCTTGTCCCAAATCCCAACATGAGCCCTTTGCACTTGAGGAATTATATGAGAATATACATAATTGTCTACTAAGTATTTTTTTGTCAAATAATATTACATGTAAAAATCCATATTTAGTTGTTTTTGTGTGTGTGAAGTTAATTATAAAGTTAATAATTATATTATTAAATAATAATTTAGTCAAATTTATTAAACAATAAATGTTTTACATGTTAGAGTTAGTAAAATTGTGCACTTGTCTGCTTCGTCCACTGCAAGTGGGTTGCTTCTATGGCAGGGTTAGGAAAGATTGCATTCCTGGCATATATGATTCAGTCTGTAGACTGTAGCAGTAAATTAAGCACCTACCGCTTTGTGACAATGAATATATTTTGAATCATTTAAGAGGAGGAGCATGAAGACAAATTATAGAAAGTACAAAGCATGTTCAACTTTTTGTTACAGTATAAATAGAAGCCCTGTTTTTAACCATAGGGGATACAAATACATCTCCTTTAACCGTGACCAAATAAGGGAACTACTTATTTTGGCGGGTTTCCAATCCTCATTCCCCACAAAAAAACACAAACTGAAAGTGGTGTGTGTCATGTCAATTGTCATGCACATGGCTTTTCTGCTTCTCGAGGTGAGATTAGTTAACAATTCTACTTTGAGTCCACTTAATTGGAAATAAAAAAGAGAATACTAAGAAGGAACCTGCTCTCTGCAATCTGCATCATCAACAACTTCGAGGCTTATCTCATTCTCATCTTATCTTTATTCTCATTTACAAATTACAAACTTACTTCATTAGCATTATTATATTCTGTAACTATTTACATTGATAATTTCCCTTACTTACTTAATAATTGGAAGAGAACATGAAAAGGGTCACCGACTCTCATGAATTTTGATTGATATTGAAAAGAAAAAGGAAGCCCGGCTCCCCCTTCTAATGTTAGAAATAACTTTATGTTGTTAATCCCATGTTTGAATTTATATATGGAATCACATGTGGAACAACTAATATCACGAGCCTGCAAAAACCAAATCCACACCCAAACAAACGTGCATATCTATCTACTTAATCAGCTCATAATCATTGCTACTTATCTAACTTCCCTAAACAAACTCTCTCCTTTCAGCATGAATACAAGAACTCAATCGAACCTGGTTAATCGAGAATCGGCCACTAGGTCAGTTCGATTTAGGATAAGGAAAAAAAAAAAAAGAAAAAAGATTTCGTAAATGAATTGTTCAAAAATAAAAAATGATATAATAAAACTATACATCAATTGAATCAAACCAACTTTTTATGGTTAATTCTATGGAATATAGTCGGATCTGTGTGTCAGATATATTTTAAATATGACACTTATTTATATTTGTCTAACATGTCTGTGTTTTTCATCTAATTATGTTTTAATAAAAAATAAAAATTTTTTTCGAATACATTTAGACACATCTAAATACTATCATATGTCAACGTGTTCAGTTTTATTTTTGAAATGAGTTTATAAATAATATATATTATTAATTATTAAAACAAAAACATTTTAAATACTTTATATAATTAAAAAAATATGAAAAAAAATTGAAAATTATTTTATATTTTAACATTAATAAAATATTAAAATATTATTAAAATCATTTCCATTGAAGTTTTTGTTTTGACTTTTGGCCCAATGCCAAACCAAACAAAAGATCGGGTCGGGTAAGAAGCCAACACAACCCTACGCTACTGGTGTAGCACCCGCTCTCCTTATTCGTCTCTCTCGTTTTTCAACACTCGGTGTTCATCAACTACGCAGCCATTACCGCTGTCTGTTCGCCAACGATCCCGGAGGCTGCGATGGCAGCATATCTCGCCGCCCCACTGCGTAAGATCTTCAGTTCTGTCACGGCGTAGTCCTTCTCGTTCGCTGCAACCGCCGATTTCCACCGTCGCCGACTGATGCTTTTGCCCGCCGGTGAAGCCCTTTTCCGTCGCATGCCTGCCATGATTCGTCGTCGCCAAGAAAATCCCAGTTGGTTTCTCTGTCCCGTTGAATTTCTCCTTCCCTTGTTGACTGTCTTGCCCAAGTGTGATAGCGTCATTCAGGAAGACGTTTCTCCTTTCCGACAAAGTCGCATCAGTACCTTTGATAATTGAGAGAGGGTTTAGAGTTCCGGAATTTGGCATCAGGTCTATCCGCCACATTGAATCCTCGAAATTCAAATTTCCTTGCCTCTGAATTCTGGAATGCAATGTGTTTTGAGTCTTGTCCATTGAATGGCTTCAATTGGAGCATCCATTCTAGTTCGAAGCTTCCCTCGTCAATTGTTATGCTATTTCTCGTGGGGGCTTCCGTCTCTAGTTTTCCTCCAATTGGCCTGCCAGGGAACATTTCGCCACTCCATCAGCGACTTTGTTTCCCTCTCTAGGGACCCATGTAAAGTCACAATTGGACGGACTCTCAGCTAAAAGCAAAATATCTCAAAGAATTGATTCTACCTCTCCTATATAAGTCTTTGATTTCACTGCTTGCACAAGAGGTAAATTGTCCGATTCTATTAACATTTGCTCCATATTAAGATTTATAACTAGAATTAGTGCCCTTCTCATTGCTTCTGCTTCTGCTGCCAGGCTGGAATAATCTCTAATTCTCATTGATTCTCATGTTAACAATCTCCCGGAATTATCTCGAATCACAACTGCAATTGCTCCCTCTGCCGTCGATCTACTATACGCAGCGTCTACATTAGCCTTCAGCCAGTTCCCCGGTGGAGGTCTCCAGATAATGCTCGTTCTGCTCATACTTCTGTTCTGGTTTTGCCTGAGCTGCTCCCTTTTTTCATTGCTTCCCTAATTTCTGATTCTAGGATTTTAGCTTTGATGATGATAGCATTGGGGTTGGGGTTAGTATTTTGGAATATAGCCTGGTTTCTCATTTTCTAAATCTCCAAACTTAGCATTCCAATTCTTCGAATCAGATTCTCTACCTCTTCCTTTCCTTGTCCTCTAATTTTTCTGCACATTTTAATCAGCCATTCTGCAAAAGACTTGATTGTCTCTGATGTTGGTAGACATTGACTCTGTGCTCCAAATCACGTTGCTCTAGTCCACGAGCATAGAAGAATTGCATGCTCCGTTGTCTCTATTCCTTCCCTGAAAATTTGACAGATAGGAGTATTGGTTATTTTCTTTTTAAATAAGTTGTTACATACTGGTATTATGTCATGTGCCGCTTTCCATAAAAACATTCGTATCTTCGACGGAACATTCATTCCCCATATCTCTTTCCAAAGATCTGTCATATCTGTGCTTGTTGAAGGTCCCGCTCTTTCGCTGACCTATTTTTCCTTCTTTGCCACATGATATCCTGTCTTAACTTTGTAACCCCCATCCCATTTGAAAGGCCATATTAGTTTGTCTTCGCTCCTCAGTAGACTTATGGGTGTTTGCAGAATTTTGTTGCTTATGTTCTTCGTTAATAATTCTGTTATTCTTTCTTGTTTCCATCCTTCTCCCTCGACGATGAGCTCGTTTACTCTATCCACTGAGTGATTTCAGTTCAAAAGGATTTCACCCATGCCCATAACCCAGTTGTCTTCTCATATCTTTACTTTTGAGCCCTTTCCAATACTCCATCTCCCATTCCTTCTCAAGAAGTCCCTGCCTTGGATAAGACTGTTCCATGCCCATGATCCTCCACTCCCGATGCCAACTTCCCAAAAATTACTATCCTCAAAATATATTGCATTTAGAATTTTTACCCATATTGCATTTGGATGTTCAATCACCCTCCATGCTTGCTTGGCTAGATAGGCTAAATTCTGACATTGTAAGTCTCTAAAATCTAACCCGCCATCCCACTTGCTTTTGCAAACCTTGCTCCAGTTTTTTCAGTGTATCCCCTTCTCTCTTTCCGAATATGCCCACCAAAATCTTGCAACTTTTGATCTTATTCTTTGGCAAAAGTTTTTGGGCAGCAAGACAATGCTCATAGCGTAACTGGGTATGGCTTGAATTACTGCTTTAATCAAAGTCTCCTTCCCTGCCTGGTTGAGTAGTCGCTCTTTCCATCCTTCAATTTTGTTGTCTATCCCTTCTTCTAGCCATGCCAATGCTTTGTTCTTCGATCTTCCCCAATGTGCCCGAAATCTAATGTATTTCCCAGGATTTTCCCAGTTTTGCATGCCCATAATCTCTTTTATATTGACCCTTGTCTGAAAATCAGTACCTGCTATCCAAACACTATGCCCGATTTCTCTAAATTTATCTTTTGTCCCGATGCATCCGTGTATCTGTTCATAATTAAGATGATTTGATAAAGTTCCTTTTCTTTGGCTTCCGCAAAAAGAATGCAATCGTCAGCAAACATAAGGTGGGTGATAACTGGTGCTGTTGGAGCAAGCTTAACGCCTGAAATACGTCCTTCCCTTTGTGCTTCTTCCATAAGTGCTGTGAAGACCTCTGCTGCCATAATGAAAAGGTATGGTGATAAAGGATCACCTTGCCTCAGACCTCTTTGAGGTTTTATCCTCTTAGACAGCTTACCATTTATTTTAATTTTATAACTTGCGCTTTTGACACAGTCCATTACTAATTATATCCAGCTCTGCTCAAAACCAAAAGAACGTAAAACATTTTTCAAAAAGTCCCACTCTAACCTATCACAAGCCTTGTTCATGTCCAATTTTATAGCTAAGTTTTGGGAGCTAAACCTGCCTTTTTTGTTTAAATTGTGGAAGGCCTCTTGAATAATAACAATGTTGTCTTGTATGAGTTTTCCTCCCACAAAAGCACTTTGGGTAGAGAAGATTAATTTATCAAGAAACTTTTTTAACTTGAGAATAATGATCTTCGTCACGATCTTGTAAATGTAATTACAGCAGCTAATAGGTCTTAATTGGCTAAGGCATTCTGGTTGTTTAACTTTGGGAATCAGGACCATTGTAGTCTCTCCCATGTCCTCTGGCATTCTCCTGCTAGCAAAAATATCCTTAATAACATCACAAACCTCTCTACTGATAATAACCCAGTGATTTTGAAAGAATAAACCGTTAAGACCTTCTAGACCAGGCGCTTTCAGGCTTTCCATACTGAAGGCTGCATCCCTTATTTCCTTATCTGACACTTCCTTTAGAAGCTCCTTGTTCATTTCAACTGTGACCCTTTTCGGGATAATCCGGGTGCATTCATCTACTTTGCTCCTTGTGGTTGTGGCAAAAAGATCAGTGAAGTGTCTTTCCTCTAATTCCATAATGTCCTTGCTCCCTGTAATCCAATTTCCCTCTGCGTCCTTCAATCTTTTGATCTTATTCAAGTCTCTTCTTTGAATTGTCGTTGCATGGAAGAAGGAGGTATTTTTGTTTGTGCCATTTTAATCTTGCTCTCTGGCCCCAGTACTTTTCTTCTTTCTTCCATAGTTGTGATATCTCAACCTTCAGATCCTTGATCCTTTCCTGCTGTTGTTCTGAAAAGTCTTGATTCTGCAGTTTTGTGATTTCTTCCTTAAGTTGGTTGATTTCTTGTCAGCTCTGGTGAAAGTTCTTTTGCTCCATTGCTCCAATTCCTTCTTGCAACTCTTGAATTTTCCTTGTAGTTTTTTCCATTTATTCCTTTTATTTTAATTCTTTTCCCATCCTTGTTTAATGATCTTCTCACAATCTTCGTGATCTTCCCAATATGCTTCATACTTGAAGTGTCGTTCGAATTTTTCTTTCGGTTCCAACTTTAAAACTAGAGGACAATGATCAGATCCTATCGTCGGGAGGGATGTGAGGGTTGCATTCTGATATAATCTCCTCCACTCCCAGTTGACAAGGACCCTGTCTAGCCTTTCTTTTGTAACGAAGCCATTTTTAGAATTGCTAAACCATGTGAATTTTCCTCCCTTAAGATCGATGTCCATCAATCTGTTGCTGTTGACAAAATTCCTAAATTCTTCTACCTGCTCTCTTGGCTTTGGGTGTAAGCCCAATTTTTCTTCTTGATTCAAAATATTATTAAAATCTCCAATGAACAACTGTGGTTCATTTTGATTTTGATTTTGAGTTACTAAATCCCTCCATTGCTTCCTTCTCTGCCTAAAGTTGGGGTCTCCATACACAAAACAACAATCCATTTATTTCCTTTTCTATCTGTAATATAAGTTTTAATAACATTATGATACCAAGAGTAAATATCAAGATTCATATTTCAATTCCATAAAAGACTTAGACCTCTGGACAAGCTCCGGGGTTCTACACAAAAGCATTTATCAAAACAGAGCTCTTTCTTTAACTTTCTGATTTTGCATTCCTTAGCTCTTGTTTCCATAGGAAAAATAATGGCCGGCTTGATCTTTTTGCAAAGATCTTTTAATTCGGAATCTGTCGTGGTTGCCGCCACACCCCGACAGTTCCAACTTACTATACTCATGGCTGGGGTTGGGGCATGTGTAGGCCCGCCTCCTCAGCCTCTGTACTACTGAGAACATTTTGCATTTCTCCTACAACTATGACTCTCTTTGTTACCTCATCCTTCCTGGTCCTTTTGGTCTTGGTGATGTCTTAAAACAATTTTTTTTCTTCTTCTTTCCCCCTCCAACTCACAAACCCAACACCTTTGAGCACACCTTCACTTCTCTCTTCAAACTAGTTTACCACGCTAGCCAATTAACCAACAACCACATACATCCACGAGTAGCACTGCACCAAAAGAAGATACACAAGATGTCACAAAACATGCCAAACTTTGGAAGGGAGTCAATAGAAGGAAAAATAATCAATATCAAGCAAAACAGCCAAAAGGAACATAAAGTAGACATCATCAATTTAGAAGGACAAATCATATCAAGCAAAGAAATTCCATTCAGAAGTAGCAAAAATGCCATTATGGGAATCTGGGGAAACCCAGAAGGAGTTTCCATCTCTGAAGTGGGACATAACAAAGTTATGATAAGTTTCAAAGATATGTGGAGAGGGTCTGCAGACATTGAAAAGGGGGCCATCGAGTATAAAAGGTCATCTCCTAAATCTCCACCTATGGTCACAGCATAAATCAATATCGGAGGTCAGCTACCAATATATGGAGTTTTGTGTTCAGATACATGTGCTACCCTTGGAGAACATGAACAGTGAAACAGGCAGAATCATTGGAGACATGATGGGAATTGTTATTGATGTGGAAGATCCGATGAGGAACTATGTACTCGTGAGAACTTTTCTAAGGGTAAGGGTAGCCGTGGATATTCTCAAGCCTTTAGCCACATGCTTCTATATGGCAAGGAAAAACCTCCCCAGTATCTGGTTTCATTTTAAATATGAGCGCCTTCAAGATTGTTACTGCATGAACGGTGGGGTTATAGGGCACAGCAAAAAAGAATGCAATAAAGAGATGGTCATGGCGGCATGGAATCCAGACGTAGCCAGATATACCCATGGGATAGGGGTATACCAAGCCAAATCTCTGAATAGGAGAGAGCAAAGAAGATGGAAGCAGAGTAAATCACAAGAAGGGGATGAAGAGACGGAAGCGCGTGACATCCAAGACAACTATGAGAGAGTGGAGGAATTACAGGAGTCTGCAGCCAGCGGAGTAGGTAGAAGTTTAGAAGAGGAAAGGAAGAAAAAAGAAAAGAAAGTAGCATCAGAAAATCAGGAGCAGTTAGGGCAAATGAATCTCAGAGCTACAGAGCAGGTAGGAGAAATCCCTCTTAATCAGCTGAGGATGGCAAAAAATCAAGGAAATTATAATCGAAGAGCCGAGAAGATATTAGAGAAAATTATGATAGACTTAAAGGAGATCAGAGCCAGAAGAGGAAGGAATACTAATGGGCCAGGCCCAATAAAAGAAGGAATAGAAGTTAGGTATTGGATCAGAAAACAATAGGAAGAACAAAAAGGCATTAACCAAGAAGGAAGAAGCCCAAATAATTTGGACCATACAAGCCTAGTGGAAGTAAACGAACAAAGCACAAAAAAGAACAGAAAAAAAGAAGGATGTAGAAGACTGCATAACAATACGGAAGATGATTTGGCCCAACGATAATAAAGGAGATTCTGAAGGCCAATTTTAGTGCAAAAAACACAACAAATGCAACAGGAGAAATGGAATCTCCATGGAAGTTTTAATTCTACCTATTCAATGATTGGTTTGGTTTTGGTAACCTTAAGATGTTTTTGCTTTTAAGCTATGTGACAAGGGTTGTTCCAAATAATACAGGGCTTGGGGCTCAACACCCAATCGGCTTCCTTGACATGTATATTATTTTAAGGCCCATTAAATAACTGAAGAGTCTATTCGGTCCATTGAATCCCAAATATGGGAGCCCAAAGAAGAAAGCAAAAGGCATTGTTTTGTTGAGATTGTTTTGCAAATCGTTGAGAGCAACTTTATGCCGCATTTCGTGTTCACGTGTTACCATCATTTTAATACTTTTGAGTTTCAGCGTGCGTTTTAACACTCAATGGTAATGTTTTATGTCTTAGCAATCTCATCAAGTGCAATTTTAATACTTTCCATTCATTCTTGATGGAACCACATTTTTCCCTTCAAATCTAACACCTATTTACATTGCTACTAATTATGGAGATAAAAATGGTTTGGTGTAACAACACTCTCTCAACAACTTTCTCTCCTCATACTTGCCTCAGTGTTGGAACTCGAACAATGCTGATGAGAAGGCCATAAAATCCGCTCCGGTCGACATGGTGCCGGCGCCGGATGAGCTATAAACCTAGGAATCTCGTCCCCCGGCATCATAACTGAAACCCAACTAGCATATAAACTCATCTGCAAATGCATTAAGTAAGAAAATTTATGACACTAAATACAAATCTTAAATGTTTCTAATTTGTATGGTCACAAAAAAGGTAGAAATTCAAGTGCAGTCAACTTCACATGAAGTTGATAGTTGAAAACCGTTAAATAATTTGATTGATTTGATTAAATTTTCATCTAGTGACTCTCAGTTATCAACTTCACGTGAAGTCGACTGTACTTGAGTTTTCACCCACAAAAAAAATTGCAAATTAAAGCAAAAGTTGCCATATCATTATTGCTTAATTTTCAACGGAATAATCAAAATTCATAAAATTTACAAATTAAGAAACATAATCCAGTGAATTGTCGGCAAGGAGAGGTACAAAGCAATTAATTTTCCATTACCGAATATAGACTCACCATGATTTCAAGTTTCAACATTGTCAGACACAACAATAACACATGTACGGATTTAAAGATGCAAGCAACCACTTGCGACAACAACCAAATTAAATTATTAATTACAATTAGCCAGAGTGATCAACAGCCTATAAATGAAGCACTAATCAATCTTCTAAAATAATAATCATCATTAACAAACCAAGGCCCAGAGGGTAGTGATACATCCCATCAATCATAAAAAAAATTGGGTAAAATTAAAAAAATAATATAAGATTCTTATGTTACGTAGAATCTTATCCGAGTGGACATCACTTCTGGACGAAATTATAAAAAAAATGGAAACTAAAAAAGACATTCAACAAACACAACAAAATGACAATGTTCCTGCTACATTTTTCTATTCATCTTTTCTTTCAATTTATGCACAGATGTGTTAGATAAGGCGCAAACATCATCCAACATCGTATCATATATTTGACTTTTGACATCAATATATGACTCATGACATTAAATATGCTCACCAAGAAATAACCATGCCGGTGACACATGGATAAAATAAAAAGCATAATATAATTAAAGAAAATGACAAATCAATCCCTGAATTTTTTTATCTATAGACTTTTAAGTATTCGAGAATTTAAAAATATATTTAAATCTCTTATCTCTTTAAAATTTATACACATCAATTTCTGAGTTTAATTTTTCTAATTTTAAAAATTCTCTTACGTGTGCACTCGTATCAACCAGGTCAATACAACGGAAGTCACGTTTGATTTTTCCGTTGGGTCTGACAGACCCAGATGAACATAAGGAATCAATATATTCAGATTTTGAAAAGGTTAAGAACTTAAATATATTTTCAAATTTTCGAACACTTAAATGTCCATGGATCAAAAGGTCAAGGACTTATTTGTCCTTTTCTCTGTAATTAAATACTAGTTGCCTTTTAGAAATAAATAAATAAAAGAATGCTTAATTATGTATATTACATGTTAAGATCACCTTTAATAATTTTGTAGTTATCATGCAAAAACTTTGTTTTACGTCATAGACACTACAACACTGAAACCACTATATAGAGGAGTGAGTGAGAGATCACATGATGGTATTGCAATTTAGTTATTCCAAAATCACAATTATATATTGCATTATTGCTACCCTTAATCCAATTTCCCAATGGGTTGTGACATTAATGATAACCCCCAAAAGAAACATTATTAACTTGTAACTTTAATTAAAGTGAAATTAAAATTTTAATTTCCTCACATGGTCTCATTGCCTAAGCCCCTTAGTGGCATCATTAAAAAGAAGAATCAGTGTCAGAAGCCTAAGAGCTGAAGCATGTTCTCTACTAATACCTTATCCTTTGTTGATGATCTGAATTCAAAACTAACAAAAGAAAAAGAACAAAATTATTAAACAATTTATATTATTATTATTTGTTTTGTTAGTGAGCGTTTGCTTTCAAAGGGTGATTGGCCAATAGTACAAGAGAACCATTAATTTTGTTAAAGTTGAGAGAAACAACTCTAAACACAAGGTCCCATCAGGGGGCTGTGCCCTCTTCCCTCCTGAGAACATAGGGTTTGATGAAATATATACACATAGGTGGGCCTACTGTGTTCCTCCAAAGAAGTGGCATAAGGTGGACTACACAATTCTTGCATCACACTTACTTATCATAAGATTTAATTACTATATTAATTATAATTTAAAAAAAGAAATCTACCTAGAAGAGTAGAACATGTAGAGTGGAACAAAAACTAAGCATATGGGGAACTAGTAGCTAGAAGGATTGAAAATTAGTAATTAAATATGTTGTTCTCTGTGCTATATGCAATTTTGAAAAATTATAAAAAAATGAGCTACATTTTTACTAATAGATACAATAACTTTGGTTTAGTGATGATTGTTGAGTTTAGTGACTATTAATTAATCAAACACGGGCCATGCATTGGTATCATTAAAATTTGGAATTGATGGAGCAGATTAGCATCAAAGACAATGTGGGTCTCAATTCCAATACAAATATGAAGAAAGACTCGTGGCTAGGGAAGGACAGGGACCTATGAATGATTCAGCAGAACACTTCTTTGGAGGACCATGTCCATATATATAAATATCAGTAAACTGTAGACAAAACAGTTCACTCATAATTAAGGGTATTTGATAGAACGTGTAGATAAATCTATTAAGAATTAAATGAAACAATTTGGTGGGTTATCATCTTATCATACACCTTTTATGTATATCTTCAGATTTTTTGTATTATATATTATTATACCCAGTAAAACAAAATTATAGCTTCTGAGAAGCTAAATTCAAAGTTATTACCTTTTTTTCCCCTATTGGAAAAAAATTGGGGGTTAATCACAATGATGAATAAGTACACTGCACATAAGTGAATAAATGCATACTAATAAGCAACAATCTTTTTAGTGTTAAGCTAATAAGAAAAATCTCAAAGAACATTATGTTTAAGGGAAATGAGAAGGAAAAGAAACACAATTTTCTCAAAAAGTGATTATTTGGGATGTTGAACAGTGAGGGAGATGATGAATGCACACAGTACACAAACTTTCTGAATTGGAAAAGGGTGAGGAATTCATTAGAAGAAAGGAAAAACAGAACCCAAAAAAAAAAGGTAATTTTTACCAACAAGTAGTGCCCAAGATCCAATATTCCAAATTCCAAACAGTGAGAGGATGCAGAAGCAGAAACAGAAAGCAAGAAACAATTTTGGGAAATTATATATGTTATTAGATGGAAAAAAAAAGTGTTTAACATAAAAAGAAAAGAAAACTTGGTCAACATAAGCTTTTTGTTTTGCAGATAAATAATGATAAGTTAAGCAGAAGCAGCAACAGTGAAAGAAATGCATTAACAAGGTGAAGGAAAGCTAATAAAGACTTACTTTTGGTGATGGATGAGTGAGTTTGGAGTTGAATCCAAGGTGAGGGCGGTTGTGGGAGGGGGTGGCGGTGGAAGAGGAGGAGGAGGAAGGAGAAGAAGAGGAGGAGGGTCTGAGGAACCTCTCAAAGATAGCCATGAGCAAGAACATGGAGATGAGAATGGCAGTCGCAACAAAACCAAATGAAACTGCATTAACAGAGCTGTCAAAGTTGGACCAATGTTGAGGAAGATCTTCATCCACCATCTTGTGCACCTTCACTGCTACTGGTGCCCCAATGGGTCCCCATCCTTCACCACCATTCTTGCTGTACCCTCTCACCATTCTAGAAGCAAGATTGCAGAGAGAGAGAGAGAGAGAGAGAGAGAGAGAGAGAGAGAGGTGTTAAAGCCTTGGAATTTGGATATAAGGCTTGTCATTTCTATTTCCTTTGCCTTATATCAATGTCTAATGAAATATAATTATATGAACACTAGAATATAAAATTGGAAAAATAAGATAAGATATGAAATTGTTGTAAAATGAAATTGAAAACCAAATATTGATGATGGATTATTGTTGTTAATGGTAAAAGACAAAAACAGTGATTTTTGAGCTTCGAGTCATTGACGTTTTGCATGTGTATCTGTTGACAACATGCATTTTGTCGGATGCACACACATTCTTCCTACTTACTCCTACTTAGCATGGAATCAGAACCCTGATTTTGTAATTTTAACTCATTTGGGTTAAATTCATATATAAAAAATATTCAATATTTTCACACTTTTCCAACACACATATACTTTAAATAACTTGGAATATCATGTTCCCTAAATTTTTGCCTATTAGCATAAATGCTTAATGTGATGTTCCCTAAGCAATTGCTTTTTATAGTGATTTTGACGTTTTTTTTTCTTTTGTTTATTAGTAGCATAACAAACTTTTATTCATGTCTATTCCCTTTATGATTGACTGAAATTTGCATGCAAGAGATGCCCTCAAAATGCATCTATTCAAGTTTTCAATTATTCAAACTTTGTGTCTAATCAGGGTTATTACGTTGGACAAACTTTGATAGAACTTTTTGGCTAATTTCTCAATCGTATCCAACACATAATCTTATATATCTTTGGGCTTAATTAATCAATCCGGATAACATATAAAGTTGAATTTAATTACTAATCGTTTCATCTAAATAAATGGAGAGTATGATTATAAGTAGTAATAGGTTTTGTCTTGTGATTATTACAATTTTTACTTCCATTCTACTGAAGTCTCTATAAATATAGATCCCTCACTAGAGTTATATAACATCCACTCAATCATATGAGGCAAAGACAATAAATCGAATCGAATGTGTAACATCATCCAATAATGGAAAAAAAGATGAAGCTAATTTGCCTTAAGATTTAATTAATTTGGAAAAATGAAGAAGCAACAACTTTTTGTGAAGAAAGGGACATGTATGGCCTAGTTTGGGAAATCATTACGAATTACTTTGCAGGGTATCGTGGAACAGTACTACACTACCACATTTATCAAACAAATTGACCAGAGTTTCTTCAAAAAATAATTCTACTTTAAAAGAATACAAAAGTAGGCTAATTTTTTTAGTTATAGAAGTTTAAAATGTGTTATGCTCAATTATGAAAAAATAATGGGTTTTTTATAAATATAAAAATAATCTTTTTAAAAAAATTGAAATTTACAAATCAAAAGCTCAGTTTTGTTTTTGGAAACAAAACTTAGGTCATATTTGGGGTAATAGAGAAATTTAAATCCTCAAATTTGTGTGGGCTGAAAATTTTTTTTAAGGGATAAGAAAATCAATGGGTCTGTTTTGTGAAAAAAAATTATAAACCACAAATCTGACCCTCAGATTTATATTTTTTAAAAAAAATAAAATCCACAAAACTGTGCCTCAGATTTGTAATTATTCATACAAAAAAAAAACACACCAACTCTCCACATTATTTAAAAACACCACCACAATTTCAATAATAAAAATAAAAGTCTGTACAAAAGTATTATATGAAAAAGAGTATAGTGCTAATTTTTTTCGAACTTTTTATTTTTAATATTGGAGTAGTAATAGTGTTTTTTTTGTAAATGTGGATTGTTGATGTATTATTCTTAAATGTAGAGCTGTTTAATTAGAAAAGTAGAAATTGGATCGTTTGATTTATTAGAGATATAGAAATCGAACCATTCGATTTCTAAAAGTACACAAATCGGACCATCCGATTTATATTAAAAAAAATTTAAAAATTTGAGGTATAGAAATCGAACCTTTCAATTTGTATACTTTTCACAATTTCAAAAATACCAAAAATTATAATGTTAAGGTATATTGCTATTTTATTTCCATAACAAAAAAATACCCGTTTTTTTCCTTTCCCAACTTATCCTAAAAAAGAGTTATATAATAGTTTGGTGTTTTTCTCTATAGTAATAGTTTTTTTTCGTGGTGATAGTTGTTTTAGGATCTCGTAACTCATTATATATTCATTTAGTAATTATATAAATTTAAGTCTTTTTATAAATTAAGTTGATTGAAGTTAAATAATAAAATTTTTATGTTAAATTAATTTAGTTGAACTTAGTCAATAAAAAAATTTAAATATGTAATATTATTCATATTTCATAAGATCATTATTTGTTCTTTTTCATTACAATGCAAGTACAAAAATTTTGATTAAATTTTTATCTAATAACTCTCAATTATTAAATTTACGTGAAATTCACTGCATTTAAGTTTTCAATATATATATATAATTTATGAAACTTAAGTTATAATTAAAGTAAATAGTCAGCATAAAAGCATAGGATATCCCATGACGGATGAATATGAATCCAATTATAGTGAATCATGTGTTAGCGCCGTTAAGCTTACAACTTCAGATATAAACAATGCAAACTAGTTTGGCCCAACAAGGGGAAGAAATATTAAAAAAAAAATTAAAGAAAGAGAGAGAAAAATCGCATGCACCATTCCTTCCCCCATTATCATGATTCGTATTTCAACCTCTAAGCCTCTTCCACGTGTCACAAATCCATAGCCTACCACGTATCTCAGTTTCACCAAAGGGAATAAAAGTACCAAGACGAAAAAAAGTAAAAAAAAAGCCTCCCATATACGTGTGTCGGCCTTTTTAAGGCCCAAACCCAACATGTGGCCCTCGGGATTGTCTCACAAGATCAACGGCTCATATGAGTTTAAGTACAAAGAGGGTCAAAGTCAGGGGTTACTATAAAAATGAAATATCACGTAATCAAAATATCATTGGACAGTGACGTGAACTGTGTAGGGTTCACGCGTGCATGCACATCCGGCAGGTGCGAAGATCTTTGCTTAACCAAATTGTGGGCCCGGGGTCTGAGTCCATGGCTCACGTGAACCATGGGCCCACATTCTCTTCTTTTCACGTTGTTGATGGTCACACGAAAAAGGAATGGTGCGAAAAGCATCAGAATTGAGTGTTGGGCTTTTTATCTATTTTTTCGTGGTTTTATGTTCACAGGCCATGTGGGCTTGAGAAGTTTGTGGTTTAGCCTACAATAGAAAATGGATGGGGCCCAGGAAGGACTTGTTGTTGACCCACCTTAGGGCTTGTCTGATTTGATGGGATGAGATCATGAGAATCAAGACCAAAAAAAAAAAAAAAAAAAAAGAGGATGAAAATATTAATGTTTATGTAAGCATCTAAAATTGTAACACTATAAATAACAATAATAATATTAGGAGAGTTGAACAACACAGCAATGGCTACAAAGCTCTCTCTCGCCGTCGAATTCCACAGGCTCAAAGGTCCTCCAAGCGTGTCCGGTGGCTGACGTGTCAAACACGTGGACAAGAGACAGTGTAGTGACAACATGACGATCCAGCCTGTAACCTGCGAAGAAAAACAAGGAGGTCGCAATTGGTGCCATTGTTAGGTACAAACGTTTGCTATAGGTGTGTTCCAAAGAGGAAAGGCTTTGGTTGCTTGATCCATCAACTTCATACCAAAGCTTCCCATCATACGCTTCAATCTGTCCCTTCCATGCATTCAAGCAATCTCCAGAGCTAAACAGAGTTCCATTCACTTCCACTATTTGATTCGCCGGCACGTCCAACTGCCACATCCCCGCCATCAGCTCCCACTTTTCCGTCGCCGTCTCATAAACCTCCGCCGAGCTCCGCTCTACTAAGCTAGGCATCGTCTTATCTGAGTCTTCCCTTCCAGCGAATCCTCCCACTATGTACACTTTTCCCTGCCACGTCACTCCCGTGCATTTGTACCTCAAAACACGCATATTGGGTAGAGCTCTCCACGTGTCGAACTCGGGGTCATACACCTCGGCAGACGAGATTCCTCTCGCACTTGCCAGCGTGGACTTCCCTCCTGCCACGTAGATCTTATTATCGCAAACCGTGCACGCGAAGTCATACCTTGCCACGTGTAGTGGCGCACATGGGAAGAATTGGTTGGTTTTCAGATTGTAACGGTAGACCGTTGGAACAACCTGGATTCCAACGTCAAGCAAATCAGCTGACTCATCAGTGACGTGGACCCTTTCTTTGTGACAAATTTGGCCACCAATTATGTAAATTGAGTCCCCTAAGGAGACCATAGAGAAGCCCTTCAACACTTGACCATCCATCAGGCCCGGAATTGGCCCAACATGGCTCCATGTGTTGGTGTGTGGGTAATACAGCTCAATTGAATTTGGGAGAGTCACTTCTGAGCTAGCTTCCCTTGGACAAAACACAGCAGCCACAACATAATTCGAGAGATAATTCTCCGGCGACGGCGACGGCGGCGAAGGAAGGGATCCCATTCCAGTTTGGGTAGGTTAATGCAAAATCTAGAAAGAAATATTTTTGTTTAAAAAGGGGTATTATTAAGATATAGTGAAATGTTACGGAGGAAACAAAGTTAGAGGTGGCATCATGTGGCGCTGAAATCAAAGGATTTTCTTGTGATAAATAGTATAGAAAATAAAAATAAATGTCCTATGTCCGGAGTTTCCAAAGTGTAACTAGCTAGGAAGTGATCAACAACATGTGATTAGTTTAATGTGTCTAGGTGGCGGGGATTCTGATGTTAGGACTTCGGACTAGGGATTAATTATGATGGCTTGTCATTTGTGTCTCCCATTTTGCCAGCACCACGGCCGTGAGAGGTGACATTGTCATCATTGGAAATTAAAGTGTTTGTGCAAATATTATATTCTTTCTAGCTACACTATGCCGTGTAATTTTTAGCAGTTAATCATGGTTTTGGTAATGTAAAATTAAATTTATGATTGATTAGCACATTAATATAGATGAATGTCAAAGGCATGGTATGGCATTGCTCTAATTAGAAGGTTGAAAATGTAGAACCTTAAATTTGTAATGACTGCCTAGGTATGAGTATACTAATTAGAATTTTAATTTAACTCTTAAAAGTATTTTAACATTATAATTTTGAATGAGTTAATAACTCTATAAAATTTATTTAACTCTTGTTACGATTTTATGTTTCACATATTCAATATGCTTTTTCAATTTTATGTATCTCTACCTTGCATGAGTATATCAAATATCTTGTGCATGCATATGGGATCTTTCTAAAATTTTGGTGTCATATGCTCTTTTTTTTTTTTTGAAGGAAACATTTTTCAATTATAAAAAAGCTAAAAGACACTTATAAATATTAAAGAAATATCAATTTTATATAGAGAACAAGAAGATAAATATCTCATATCTTAAACTATAGTCTAATAGTAAAACCAATATTTGAATACTGAAAATTTTAAAAAGTAGAAACAGAGATCGACCAAAATTTCTTTTGTTTCCATATTTACACGCATGTGCTGCAAGTCAATAAGATAATCTTCTTCTTTTTCATATAGATCTAACTATTTTTTGATTCTGAAAGTTTTCTTATAACCAAAACTATTTCTTTGTAGAGTTTTTCTTCTAGATTTGAAAAGATCAACAACATTAAAACACCACCAACAATCATAAAAGTAACCAAAACACCACCACAAAATGAGAAAAATCACATATAGATTATAAGATCAGGAACACAGAGCTAAACTCAAGTCCAAAGAAAGATTATTTTAGGTCTAGATCTAGATCACAAATCTAAATCTCTGAAAGAAAAGCAGAAGAAAACTAAGAAACAGAAAGCAAGGAGAAAGGAGATAAGAGAGAAGGAGATAAAGTGGCGGCGGAGCGGTGTGAGCGTAAGCGGAGGAAAAAACGGGAGACAGAAGAGAAGGAGAAAAGATGGAGAAAGATGGGGAGACAGAGAAAACGAAAAGGAAGATAAGGTTAAAAGTTAAAGAAGGGCCACTGCGATCTAAACTGAGGCGGCGACGGCGGCCCTCAAGTGAGCTTTGCGTTTTACCTCACCGGGAGAGAGACAGGAGTTGCGCTAGGGCTTTTTACACTTAAGTGGAATGTCATGGGCTCTTCTTTTATTATCCTAAAGTTGCCTTTTATTGGAGAAAAAAAGATATATATGCACGAGAAAAGATAGACGTTAAACACTTGAATTGAAAGGAGGGCACGGATTCCATGTGTCGTGCGTGTTTGGCTGACCAGTGTGCATAGCACTTTATTTTCGCTAATCGGTGCGTTTGTTGATGAGGGCTGTTGGATCTTTTTTGTTTTTTAATTTGATGGTAGAGATCACCTTGTTACTTGTCTCCTTTAATTGGTTAGTGAATATCTTTTGCTGCTTTTGTATCAGAGGGGTAATTTTATAAAATTTATTTTGTTGTTGGTTATTTTGTTAGATCCAAAAACTATTCGGTTTATGTAGAAAATTTTTATGATTTTTTAAGTTGAAATTAATTACAGTTAATGATTGTGTACTTCGTTAAATAAGAGACGATGGAGTTAGGCTGGGAAGGAAGGAGATGTGTCTTGGACGTCATTTGTCGCATAGAATAAACGCTTTGATGTTTACGTTTTCGTCACTTACCATCGTTCTGTCTATGCAGTTCGGGTTGCAGGAAGTTTTTCCCTGAAGAATCACGGTGTAAAGTTGCCTACTCTCTGAATGGCGCATCTACCGCGATGTATGCGTGATGATGAGACGTTAGTGTCATTGCCGGAACGGGACTCGATTCCCAATGGATGACAAGGAGTGTTGTTTCGGGTGGATGTTTAGCTTTGCTAGAGAGGATCAACAACGAAGGATGGAAGTGGCATGGAGATGGTGGGCGATAGACTGATGAAGGAGAGACAGAAGATATTTTGGGTCGGGTGGGTCATGTTGGCACACAGTTGGGTTGGACTTGGTTGCTTCTAATACCTATCTAAAAAAATAATGGACATGTATAGTATATTTTTTTATATGGAGATGTATGTTTTTTTCTAAAACGAATGTTGGATTCATGGGTTAGGTTATTAATAATGTTGTTAAAACTTGACCAATCTTTTAGTATGGTTCTCTTTACTATACCAAAAAAAAACCTCACATGCCTAAACAAAGAGAAAAAACAAAATAGTTATTACATGTATAATTAGTAGTTGAACAATTTAACAACAGTATTCAATTACTATAGGATATAATAATTAAAATATTCTGTAAAATCAACTTAGCTGATTAATGTAAGATTTTATCATATGTGCACTAAAAAATGATGATGGTGTATAAAATGAATAGAAAAGTTGAATAATGAACATGCATATACGTACCAATTGAATATGAGATTGTATTCCTACAATATAATTAGTTTAGAGATTCTTTACTTGTTCTTTAAAATTCAGTCTTTGGTGAGACTTTTTAAGGATCTATTATTATTTAATTGTACTAATTAATTTATTATAACCTCAGAGAGAAATATTTTAAAATTTATTTAAACCAGTTCTTTCGTATTCTTTGTTCATCCAAGCAATTTAATTGGAAACATATTTCTTTTTATAATTTGACATAATATTAGGATATGTTAAAAATGATAATATGATGACATTCCTTTGTTTTATTATCTAGTGTAAAATGACGGTATGTTAAAAAAAATATAATTTTCGTTGGAAAGAACTCGTAAATATTCTTGACAATCAAACGCGTTGCTTGTGCTAATATAAGACAGAACACAATATTAACAGTTAATCGCATCTAGAATAAACAATGTGAATACTTATTCTACACAATTGCACGATTTGTTTTTCGCATTAAAAATAAAGTTATATTCGATGTCACATAACCTTCCATACTTAAAATAGTTAACTTTTGTAAACAAAAGGATCGGGGGAGAGGACATCTATATAGAAGTGTTCCTTGGGCCGAATATATACTGACTACTTAGCATAGAATATTAATCTTTCGAAGCAAAATGAAAATAACTTAGAAAGTTTCTTCTTATGGTGTAATACTACTTTGCCTAAAAAGAAAGGATAAATCGATAAATAGATTTTTGATAACGCACACGTAAATAGTTGACGATATGTTCCAGAGTCATGATTTGGTAATGGTAATTGGCACCAGCGTAGCATAAATCCTAATTATGTGTCAACCACTTACATGACTTTAGACATGTGTTTTATATTCGCTGATTTATAAATTGAGGGTCTGAACTATGAGTAATTTAAAACAATTTAAGATAAATAAACTTTAAGAACAAACTAAAAGCAGATATAATTAGGGTAACTGAGTTATAAGTAACATTCCTGAAAAACAAAAGGGCGCTAAACAAACTAAGCAAATAAATCATTCATACACACCTCGATGGAAAACAACATAAACATATCAATATATGCAGTAAGTTAAATAACTCCAGCATCGTCTTCATTTTTCCTAACGGATTCTTGATCACTACAGCCATGTGTCATTTGCTCCGCTTCAATACCAGTACCACTGAGCAAGACTTTATGCTTATCCTCCAAAGAAGCACCCCTGTGTGTAGGGGTGGCGAGCGGGAAAGCCCGCCCCGCTCCGCCAGAAGCCCGCCCCACCCCGCCTAATGAGGCGGTCCCAAAATCCTAGCCCGTCCTGCCTAACAGTGGGCTGGCGGGCCGGCGGGCTAAGCCNTTAAAAGTATAAACAAATTATAATTTTTATATTCACAAATATTAAAGTATTTGTAATTATAAATATCTAATAAATATAATTATAAATCAAGTTTTCATCCAAAATATAATTATAAATATTGTTCTCAAAGCAGAATAAACATAATCCAAAACATAATTATAAATATTGTCTCTAAAACAAAATAAATATAATAAAAAATACTCAATTTTCATCTTCATTCTCTTGTAAGTTGAGTTGGGAGAATTTGAAGCTGGGTTTTGGTAAAAAAATTGTAAAAATACTCCCTTGCTAAAAAAATTCTAAGCCCGGCGGGGAAACCCGTCCCGCCCTGCCAAAGTCCGCGGCTTAAGTGGTGCGAGTTAGACAGGCTTTTACTATTTGGCGGTCCCAATTTTTCAGCCCAACCCGCCTTTTTTGACAGGTTACGCGGGTCGACCTGGTGAGTTTAGGCCCGTTTGCCACCCATATCTGTGTGCCAGTTCATGCCACTTTGCCACCTCATATTGTTCCTGTTGACGAAACTTGTTGATCTGCGCCGTCAATTCATTTGCTTTGTTATCCATTTGGCAAACTGTGATTTTATTCTTCTACCATGCAATCCGCAACATCATTTCCAGCCGCCGCCGTGCCTTCTCCTCTTCCTCCACTTCCAACTCCTTTGCCTTCAACCTGACGTTGGCGATCAACTGTACCACATTCGCCACACTCAGTTGTTCTGTGGTCATTTCAAGTTTAGCTTTCAAATTCTCCTCCTTTTTGACCAGTGCAGCCTCAACTAGGTCATAGTTTATGCATTTTTCTTTTTTACGGATGATGTCGATCAGATCGGCGATCGACAGTTCCGCAAATAGTGTGGCTTGGGTTCGTGATGGATTCCTACAACATTCTCTCAGAAGAAGACGGCAACGCGAGGCCGACGATGACGATGCTTCAAGCAACGATTCTACTTCTGGCATTACTAGTGAAAAGTGGATATTTTTTATATTTCTTATACATTTAGTGTGCGTTACTAATGGAAAGTGAAAAGTTGTTTTGTATTTTTTTTTGTAATTAGCATGTTTTAATTTTTCATCTAACATTTAAGTTTTTAAAATATAAAATAATCATTTTTAACATGCGTAAATAATTTTTTTCTTTATTTTTGAAAAAATAAAAGATTAATTTAAACTACTTCGATGAACAATAAAAAAGCAAAACATAACAGTTATTTTGTGAGTAATTAAAATAAACAATTAAAATACGAATAATAGAACATTAAAATTGATTAAACCATTCAGTATTAGATGAACAATCGAACAAAAACATTAAATTATTACATTAAATAATAATTAAAATACTTTGTAAAACAAAAGTAGTTAAATAGGATATAGAACAGAAGTATTATATGTGTTCATGAAAGCAACTAAATAGGATAGATATGATGACACGTTTTTAATTAAATATAATATATACTATTACGATATATGCTTAAATTATAATAATATAATATTCCGTATTTTTATTAATATCACCTAAAAGCATCGGTAAAAAAAAAAAGAAAAAATTTAGAGAAACGTATGCGGCATTAAATCCCCTTAGCTTAATGCTAGTATATTAAAATTTTAAAAAGATATAATATGGACAAATTAATTAATAT
The DNA here is from genome assembly GCF_000817695.3 of Arachis duranensis. Taxonomy (NCBI): domain Eukaryota; kingdom Viridiplantae; phylum Streptophyta; class Magnoliopsida; order Fabales; family Fabaceae; genus Arachis; species Arachis duranensis. The sequence goes on along the minus strand of NC_029781.3, from coordinate 3,376,442 downwards.
AATAATTCTCCAATAATTCTCCCCTCTTTCGCCCCCAAAGTACTTGCAAATGGCTGAACATCCTTGTTACGATTTTATGTTTCACATATTAAATATGCTTTTTCAATTTTATGTATCTCTACCTTGCATGAGTATATCAAATATCTTGTGCATGCATGGGATCTTTCTAAAATTTTGGTGTCATAGGCTCTTCTTTTATTAGCCTAAAGTTACCTTTTATTGGAGAAAAAGGAAGTTATATATGCACGAGAAAAGGTAGACGTTGAACACTTGCATTGAAAGGAACCAGCAACAAGATGCGAAAATGGTAAATAAATAAGAAATGATGGTATTTTGTAGGCAAGCAACAAACACAAAGAAACAAAAAGAGTGAAAGAAATTAAAATACGGATTCAAAGGGAACATGCTTATAAAAAGCATCTAAAAAGACGATAGATCGGAAGCAAATCCAAATGAGATACTACTTCTGCACTGCTTGAAGATTTTTTTTATTATTATTATTTTTTCTTTTTTCTCATTAAGAAAATCGTAGTTCGGCTGTAGGCATAGGCTTGCATATGTGTCATAGTGTGTGTTATTTAAATTTAAGTTTAATTATTCTGTTGGTTTTTATAGTTTTATCAAATTTTTAATTAGGTTTTTATATTTTTTTTCTTCTATTGAGTTTCTATAATATTTTTAATTTTGTAATTACGTCATTTTTATGCTAAAATTAACATAATATTTTTATCAAAATATATGCCGTCAAAAGATTTAATTAAGTTTTTAATTATAAATATCTTTAATTTGCGAAAAAATATTCAGTTAACTCAATCTTTTTTACACTAGGAAGGACTTAATTACAAAATGAAAGGAGTGTAGGCACCCAATTGAAAAAAAAAGTATAAGAATTTAATTAAAAATTTGGTGAAACTATAAGAACTAACAGAATAATTAAACCTTAAATTTATTATAAAAATGTGTATGATATCATACAAAATCTAAGAATACAGTTTAAATTTAATAACTAATTTTTAGTGTGTATATAAATATTTTTTAAGATTTGAAGGAGGTAAAAAAATAAATATCAATACCGAGTATAATACACTGTTTAGAAAGTAGAAACACATCAAAACAGTATAGCCTATCAAGAAAATGACCCTTTTTGCTATTTCCATGCTAAACTTTGGCTTAATAATATTGCATGCTTTAGCAATCTATCATCATCTTTATCTTCTTTTTCGCCTTTGAAGATTTGGTGCCCCATGATAGAGATTTTCTTTGATTAAATTTCACTATCAAACATGTGTTGCCTATTACAGCCCCAGCAGATCTTTGCTCACATGCTAATCCTTTCACATTTGTAATTGTGCATGGCAAATACTTTTTTTAATCTTCGAGTAACAAAAAATAGGTATTTAACTTTTTATCTTGAAAACAAATAAGTTATCGACTAATTAAAAATACAAAAACATTTATCATTTTCTAAAATACAAGACATTTAAGTCTTTTTGAAAAAGCGATTTGTCTTTATATATCTTGGACAGAAAAATTTAAATATCTTATATTTTCAATTAGTTAAGAATTTATGTTTTTTCGAGTAAAAAAATTATGAACCTATTTATTTTTTTCTTTTCATTTTTATTTTGCCTTTTGGCTGCTCCTAAAGAACGGCAATGTCCTTGAAAAGGTTTGGGCATTGTTTTTTAAGGTCTGAGATTTTTGGGCATTCATAAAAACTCTCTTTTTACATACATAAATCTAAATCTTGTACTTTGAAACTATATTCAAGCAATCCCACAGGGCCCATATATTGATTGTATCAATTGGATTTACATCATTTGTATAAATAATTGTATTATGATGGCATGTTGATATTCTAACTATATGTAGGTGCTGTCTGAAATTTAACAATTTTGACCAAAGAGGCAATGTGGAAAGCAACCACACCCACTTTGTGTTGCAAGTATCATGTGGAAGGAAACCCCTCTTTTGTCCAGTTTTTTGGGGACTTGCACCCAAAGAATTCATGATCATGACTAATTGCTTGTTCTGAATGCTGTAGAAGAATCATTCAAAAACATTAAGGGTGACAAAGACTTTTTAACAGAAACCACCTTGGCACTTACCTATATTTATATATTTGGCAAACAGAATTCTCCTAACAATAGGAATAGTAACATTTTACATAGGAAGAAGAAAAAATATTGTCTTAACATGCCATAGATATATTTATTAACATATGAGAGAGTGTTATATTATACATTGGTTAAAAAAGAGTCTGAATAATAAGAAGAAAGGGGAGTTGGGTGGGTTTAGTTAATTAAGCACATGAAGAAGAAAATGGGGAAATGGAACCTAACATGTATAAAAAGGTCCAGCTATGAGTGATAGGGATGGGGAAGAAGGGTTATAGGGATAATATTGAGTGGACAGTTGGGAGTGTTTGGCTATTTTGTGATTGCAAGTAATTGGTCCTGCCATATTGATTCAATATGGTTATGATCACAGAAATCAGTACAAACTAACAAAAATGGGTAACCAGTTCATTCCCTTCTTGGCCATACCCAAGTGGTAAAGTGGTAGCATGAATTATTACTTATTAGTTAGGTGTAAGTGAAAATCACAAATGTTGATTTTGGTAAGTACTCAAATGTTATAATTGGATAATGTAGACAAAACACTACCAAAATAGATTTAAGACTAGAGATTAGCATAGATAAATTAATGTAGCAGAAAAGTGGGGGTCCAATAAGAGGAAAGGAGTTTGCATAGGGTGCTAAGAGTGGCTCTGATGGGAAGAATGACAAGTCATCTAAAAAGGGGGGAGGCCCACATGTGGGGGGGCAGCATAAGCTATGGTGTGGTATTGGATTGGAATGGGACAAGCTAATGCAAAGGGGGGAATTTAATCAAAGGGGGGCTATTGGTGTATAAAGCAAAAGTCAAGTGTGTCTTTACAGGAAGAGGACAAAAGGGGTTAAGAGAGAATCAGATGTGGGGGGTGCAGAATGCTATCAGAGCAACCCACATGGTTTCTGGTTTGGCTTTGTGTGGGAGACAAACCAGTTAGGATGCAAAAATATGCCAGCTTTGATTTGATTGATCAACCATGCTTCTTTTTTCATCCCCTCACTTCTTGTTAGATTTTTTACTCTTGCCATGTCTCTTTCTTAATTTCTTCTCTTGGTTCTTTCTTTCTGTAGTTTAGTAGATGCATATATATTCACTCAATCAATGCAAGCTGAATCAAGTTTTCTTTTCTTTTTAAATTATTTTAGGGGCTAGCAATTTGTTTCTTTCCCCTGCATGTGCACAAGTATGGGGATAATATACAATTTTACACTATTTCATGTAAACTCAGTAAGCCAAGAAAAATTAAGGAATTACAATGTTAACTGTCATGGCATACAAATTAATATTTGAATGACTTTTTTTCTTTCTTATGATGTTGCCGCATGGGTAGCTATTATTACTCCTATATAGTACTGGACCCATGCTTTAAACTACTACAGATTTTGGTGTAAATATGGTATAAACTCAATGTGCTTTTATTTTTTCATTTATGTTGTCAAGATTCAAAATTTATTAGATATAAACTAGTTTAACTCCTGGCAATACACAGTTACTTACTAATTTGTTATGTTAGAAAAAATCAGTTACTCCTTAAAATTTAAATATATAGCAGCATAACAATATAAGTCAATCAATTGGTGGAAGATTATTACCCTAACTTACTTAACTACAAGCTTATATAGTTAAATTTGTCTATGTAAAAAAATAGTTGAAATAGTTGAGATTATAAGCAAAAGAAGCAAGGAATTAATTTATGGATAAGAATATTGGATTAGCATTGAGCAATGAAAGATCTATCATAATGAAACGAAGTCCCCTAGAATCAAGCAATTTCACCGAAAAGGAAGTTGATGAGAGGAGGAGTTATATATAGTTAAGAGAAAATCGGAGGATGGATCTTTATTACTCAATTTCGTTATGTTACATAGCATTAATTAATTATTTAATATTTAATATGATATTGTTTCATTTTCATTTGACAACAACATTCTGAAATCTCTGATAGAGAAACGACCTTAGACTTTTTGGGGCTCTCTGCCCACTGCAAAACCCCACCACCTCCACCACCACCATCTCTCTCTCTCTCTCTCTAGGATGGAATTTTAGCATCCCAACGTGACACATAGTCACTACTATATAGATTGGATTAGATAGTACCTAACTGTGGAACATTGCACCCAACTCATCAGTCTGCGCACCTTCTTATTTAGAAGACCAAAAAGACTATTATCCTTCTCTTTCAGTGTTCATTCTTCTCCATCACCCATCACCCCCATCACATAAAGCTTCAACCTTTTTAAGCATTTCGACAAACCCATCTCACACGTCCATTGTTGAAAACACCATACCATGCTCCCACTCCCATATTCACTATAAAGTACACATACCCTTCTTGCTCTTGTGTTACACCACATTGGGACAATAAAGCTTGAAGCTTTTCTCTTCTTTCTGTTGAAACATGGGGTTGCTTGCGAATTTGGACGATTGGGTGAATGGTTTTGGCAAGAAGAGGTGCAGGAGCTTGTTTTGGAGGATGCGTTCTGCGGTGAAGAAGGCTTTCAAGAACAACAATGGTGGAAAGAAGCAGATCAAGTTCCAATATGATCCTTCAAGTTATGCACTCAACTTTGACGACGGCACTTGCCACCACCTTATTAGAGATGCTGCAAAGATGTTCATGGCAGATGCAACAGTCCATGAGCTCCCAGATATCCACAACAACACAACCTGGGTTTATGTTATTTGGGTCAAAACCAAGTGACTCTGTTACGTTGCTGCTTCTTAATTCACAGGTTCTAAAAAGAACACGCTTCGTTTTTTGTTTCTTCATGTTGGGTAGTATTTTAATGTTTCTAGTTTCTTAGGATAACAAATGAAAAAGCATTGTAGGAATTTTCAAGGATCTTGTAATGTTCTGGACTTCTGGTCTCTTGTTTCACTGTACATCCTCCTCACACAGTTCACATTATTCTTCTTCACTTTGTGCGTTTGAGTTTGACCATTGAGTTAGAGAGAATAGATATAGCTAGAGCGAGAGTGTTCACATAGCAAGACAAAAGAGGAAAAACTAGGCTAGGTAAATTGTGATGCGCTGTCTGGTTCAGAAGCAAAGCAACGTTAAAATTATTACTTGGTGAAACTGGCACGCGTTTACTTCCTTTGGCTTATGCTGGAATATTACATATTGCATTAATGAGGCACACAGAAGGATGTGAAGATAGTAATGGACTAACGGTCCCCACTAATTGGAAATTATGATAGGCTGCATCATTTTTTAACCACCCTTTTTATTTTTGAAAGCTTAACCACCTTTCAACCTGATAGGAAAGAATCATTTTTTTTTACCCGTAATGCGCAACTGAATATCTGTCTAAACAATCGATTACCTGATGGAAAGAATTGATTTCTGTTTGACAATCTCTTTGTACAACGGGGTAAAACATTACCTAGGAGAAATGGACACCAATTATGACAGTACCTTTCTCTTTCAAGTACACCAATAATTTTTCAATGCAATGACCATAACAGCTCCATGCGAAACCTAAAATGCGGCAAGTATTCAGACAGCAGGATCTTCTAATATAGCTTTGGATAGATCATTTATCCGAGGGTAAGCTGCTTTCTCATTCAGCTGGTTTTGGGCCCATATCAGCATCTTCAGCAAGCTTGGAAGTTTTGGATCTGATTCAATAAATCAAAGTTAAAAGAATGATAGTACAGCAATCTAACTTAGGGGGTTTTCAACTGTTTAAATACCACAATCCCTCTTAAGGAACATAGGACCAATTGGCAAAAGTTCACAATTATATCAGTTACTTAGGGATATTTGATGCCAATCTTTCCAGATAAAGACCAGTAATGGTCCTCCCCCCATTCACTTCATCTGAAGTGAATTTAATCACACTTTAAGTTCAAAGTTGAATCCAGATTCCAAACACAACATTCCACGAAAGTAAGCCAAATCTTCTGTTCAGATCTAAAGCACATATAATATAAATGGATTGCCAACAGTTGACATCCCCTATAAAGGAAGCCAAAAGACTACAAAATGATTGAAACTAGTAGATGATAAACAATAAGTCCTCTCAGTATTCCACTGGAACTGAGATTTGTGAAATTAGGAATACATTAGGATATTTACCAACTAGAATTTTGAATCCATCTTTCATATTCAGTCATAAATAATCAGAACTCAGTCCATGCTTTCCAAAGGAGCATTGGTTTAATTGGGACAAATCCGGCAAAGCATCTATTATTATTGAAGTTGACAAATTTATAATGCAACAGTTGCTATTTGACAAAGGGAAGAGAAAAGTATATGTTCAAAACTGAGGCAGTAGCTCTAGTCCAGCCTAAGTCTATGTGTATTAGATTTTGTATTAACAACAAGAACAATGCAGAAACTATCAATGCCAATGAAAAGAAAAATCCTGGGGATAGAGGATTTCTTCAACCTCAAAATTCTACTCTCCAAAACGTCTGAATAATCTCCTACTTCCCCCACCCCAGTATAACTACCCCATAAAACAAACCCACTTTCTCTCTACTACTTAGGGTTTCCTAGGCATAGAGGATTTCTTCAACCTCAAAATTCCATTCTCCAAAAATCTCCTGCTTCCCCCAACTCAGTATAACTAACTTCCCCATAAAACAAACCCACTTTTTTTCTACCAGTTCTGAAAACCCACCATCTTATTGTTTATTTATTTACCCATGGACCTGGTTGAGTGATTGTGGCCCAATTCCCTTTTTCCCTAAACGTTTTAGTCAGGTTTGAGTCTCCAACATAAGGTATTATATATTCCTCAGATAATTTAATATTCCAAAACTATAATTTAAAGCAAGAAACAGATACCCAAGTTATATATGCCAATAAATAGATTTTGTAGCAAACACAGACCTTTTTCGTGACTTTGGCTTGTAAGTATGGCTGCATTCACCTCACTTGCTGTCTTTAGCCGCTGTGATATGTCAAGAAGCTCTCCAACAGGACAGTTAGAGACATCTTCAAAGGCAAGCAATGCAACTGTCCTCTCCAACTCTTCCAAAAAGCTTTGCTGAAGGGAATCCAAATTAAGAAAGTGTTAGTACCAAGTCTGTGTAACTAGTTACACAATTTTCCACTGTAACAATGCATTTCCATTTTTGGTATTTTTTTTTCTTTTTCTTTTTTCTAACTAGAGGCAATCTGAGTAAAAACAACAGTGTGAAGAACTAGCACATTACTGGAAGTGCCAGAAACACTTCACTAGCTAGTAGAGATTATATGTAAAATAAATATACAAAATATCATCAGATGGTATTTACGTTTTCCTCCCCCCTTGGTGCAAGCTCCTCCTGGGCAAATTCTAGAGCTTCTTCTACTTTCCCGTTTCGAATTAGTTCTATCAGCCGTTGCTGTTGAAGATGGAAAAATAATTGGGGATTTGTATCCAGTATCTGCAGTGAGCTCAAGTATCATAAAATGAATATTAATTTTCTAGTACATATGAATGAATATGTGCTATCAGTACAAAATCACTCTGTAGGATTTAAAGAATGAGGTTGAGAAAAAGCAGAGAAGTAGAACTAGCAAGAAACAATACATAACTTGAACGGCAGGCTTCACACGATTTGAATACAAAGAATGAGGATAATTGAGCAGGCAATATCAACTTGTAAACAAACCCAACTACAAGAGTTCCATGCCAAGTTCCATTTGAACAGTTTGCCCCCTTCCTCAGCCCCCTTTTCCCCAATAATGAAGTACAACACATTTAGTTTACAAGACAAACACTATCATTTTATGTTCAACATGGGAATTTTCAACATCACTTAACATGTCAATGCCCTTAATTGGTGCGAAGCAATAAATGGATTGAGCATATGAATATTGCATGCATGATGCGGGCACACTAACAAAAGGGGACTATGATACGATTAAATGGGATGCTATTAACAAAAGACTAGTAGTAGTGAGAAGCCTACCTCGGGATTCAAGTCGTTCACTTTTTCAATTGCATCCTCAACATTACCACTTTGTACTGCCTTCTTCACAGCCATGCGATCAGTTATGGTTGCGAGATCTATATCTGCTATACATATCAATAAGGAGAGACAAAGGGCAATAGAGAAGCTGAGATCATACCAAGACCAAAATAAAAGAACAAAAATGAAGAAGGAAAAAAAAACAGGAGACTAAAAGAGGATACGTTCAGTTCCAGACTCCATTTGAAATTTCTCAGCAGCTTCAACATAACCCTCGGTAACAAGGAAATTCATTACCAACTTATTCATGTCTTCTTTCCTAATCTTGACATCACTGAGCTTCTTCTCCCACTCTTCTCTTGTTATCACCTTCTTTGATGCGGCCTTTACACAAAAGATTTCAAAAGCAACATAATTAGCATTGCATTGCCCTCACATATATTGTTGCCACTTCATTTTCACTACCAAGCAGTGTGTATAACACTTTCTATAATCAGTCCATACATAGTATTACTTATGAAACAAAAACTTTAATGGGCTCCACATACTTCACACAGTCCTTCTTGTAGGAGAAATTAACGCACAAAATATATCAAAATCTGATTATCTGAACTAATTTTCTGAATCTATATACAATCAAATAGAATTAGAATGTAGAAAAAGAAAAACAATACCATGAGCTCCTAAATTAGCTCAAATACAAGATCCTAAACAGTTAACACCAATCCCATCAAAAAAAGAAAATAACAGTAAAATACCAATCAACAAATAAAGCTGGTAAAAAAGTGTGTTATGTGAGTGAGAGGAGAGAAAGAGTAGAATACCATTGCCTCGATCTCTGCAAGTTGACGAATCACAATCCAGAACAATGACATCAGTGCACACACTCAAGCCCCATTTTCAATCTCCAAAATGCCCCTCTCCTGAAAAATCCGAAACAAAATCGGTAGCAAAACAAGATTGAAGGTCAACAAACGAGAACCAATAATAATTCAAATCAAACTGTTGCATTAAAAATCTCCAAGACATTCAGATCAAAATGTTTACAAACCCTACTAACAAAAGGGGGAAATAATTTCCACAAGCAGGAGATGCATACAAACGGTAAGAAGCAGAGTAGTAGAAAGTGAACAAATTTTCCGGGAAAATGGCGGTGAAAAATTTTCCGGGTAAGTTTTAGGTAGAAAACGTGAACGGGAGTCGGGAAGTGAGTAGAGTGCAAGGTACCTACCTACGTTTACGGTGTGCCGGCGAGGAGGCGATTCCCTCCCTTCACTTCAATTGTACGGAACCTGACCGGGGGGTATGGACTCGTTCTTCAACGTTGATATTGTTTCGGATCCGCTTTTTTTTTTTTGGACAAATATCCGCTTTGTTTATTATTTTCTACCCGACTCATTAATGGACCGGGTCTCAACATAGGCCCCACAAAAGAATACTGACCCAGTCCAATAGAAACACAGTTCCCATTATTTTATATTTTTACTTCAGTTAAAAAAATGCTTATATATAATTTTAAGTAGAATTTGTACACAGAATTGGTCCCATGGTCTAGTGGTCAGGACATTGGACTCTGAATCCAGTAACCCGAGTTCAAATCTCGGTGGGACCTTTTTATGATTCATTTTTGGACTGCTAACAGTGTCGGCTTTTGAATTCGTCACATTCTTTGATCTACAATGTTTTCCAGTCTTTATACAATGTTTTCATCACTTTGGAGAGAGTATCTAGCTAGCTAGTAACTAGATTTCAATTATTGAATAATTTTGTGTTTCTATTTATTCCTTTAGAGTTTAGGATCTAAAAGACTAAAACCAGCGGATATACATTATTCAACGAATAAAAAATCTCTTTAATTATATATTGGATATAGGATAAGTTTGTGATCAACTATGAATTATTTCTCGTCTAGTTCTAAGTAATTTGAAATAATATGAATCTAGTTTATAATTTCAATGGATATACATATATACGTGCCCCTAATTATATGTATATGTTAAAATTTTGGAACTGTTTCCAATGATGAGCATAAAAATAAGGAAGAGACAAAAACGCATAGTCTAAGTCGTCCATCTCTATCACCAAATGAAATCAAAATTTGACATGTAAATAACAATATTCATGAATTCGTAGGTGTAATCATGTATATGATGAGATAACGATGGTGTGAATGAAAGCGAGGATTATCTGATTTTCCACTAACTGGTCAATGTATGCAGATCATATCCTTTCGAATAGTTTGTCCCACATATACATTAATACATACATGCTTCCATTGTTAATTAGTAGTGTGTCTTTTCATGTTTCATATTGGTCAGAGGTCAGACACCCAATAAAATTCAGACATTAATAAACTTCCTTTTTAATATGTTTCATCATAATTAATGGTGCTCATTTACCAGCCCATGTTGCCTAATTTGTTTTAGGATAAGTAGACTTTTATTTTATATTCGCCAACATTGGGGGCTCACACTACTTTCGATAAGAACATAATTAATTATAATTAATTAGTGTTAGTTTAAATATAAGATAAATATTAATATTTTTGTTAACATTTATGTTTTTTTTGTGACTACAGATATGATTATATAGGGTTAAGTATGATTTTGATCCCTAACGTAGAGGCCGAAAATTGATTTTGTTTTTGACCTTTTTTTTGCTATAAAATGGTCTCTAAGATTTAACGTAATTTTAAAATCGTCCTTCAGACATTTATACTCTTATCCTCTATCACAATTTCAACATCTCTTCTCTTGTTCTGCTTCTTCATCTTCTTCAGATTCTACAGATTGTGAAAAACAGACCAAAATATTTAAAGAAATTCAATCAACATGCACTTTGAACAATAATTAACAAATTCAGCACCAACAATATTCTAAATTCAAGCCAAATCAAAAGTAGAGATTCATTAACAGAACATGACATTCAGATATTCTACAGTAAATTCATAATAAATTTCATAATGAATTCAGATATTTCACAACAAATTTCACAAAAAATTCAGAAACGAGGGCGAGGAGGAGGAGCAGAAACAGCTCGCAGCGCACGGTGAGATCTAGCAGCGAAAATTGAACGACGAGGAGCAGGAGCGGCAGCGACCCTTAGCTTTCTCCCTTTCGACGGTGCGGCGGTGCGGCTTTCCCTCCCCTCTTCCCCGGATTCTCTTTCTCCCCCCTTTCTCTTTCTCACTTCCCCCTAAAATTGATAAAAAAGACAATTTTAAAATAAATTGAAACTGTGAAGATTATTTTGTAATAAAAAAAAGGTCAGAGACAAAATCGATTTTCGACCTATACGTTGGACCAAAATCATACTTAACCCTTTTATATAACATGTTGTATTTTATTTAATCCGGTAAAAAATTTATTTTATTCTCCGTGTACATGGTGTGTCATAATTTATTTTAAAAATTATAGTAATTAGTATTTTTTTTTGGTCTATAGAGTATAGACTATAGTAGCTATATAGTATATACTATTTAATTAACTAATTAAGCTCTATCATCAAATTATTAGTGCGCTACTATGTCGTCCTACACTAACTCTTTAATTGCTTTTTGAATTTTGAATAAGGTGATAGAAAACAAGCCATGTGCTCTTCATATGAAGTAATTAAAGTGAGACGAATTCAAGTTAAATTGCTGAACCCTAATATATATATAGGGTTAGGGATTGTTGCAACATGATAATATAAATACCGGATTTATGTATTCGGACTACTACTACTTTAATTTAGATTTTGATGAACAATAATGTTTGTGGTAGGTATCCACTACCAGCTTATTATTAGAATTTTTCTTTAGATGCATCAATTAGCCCATAGCCTATACCTTAATTAGCCAATGAAAATGCATATGTTGTTTTTCAATCATAAACGACACACACAATGCCACTAAATCTTGGGTCCATGCTGGTCCCTATATGGTCAGAATTTTGAAACTTGAGAATTAAAAGGTGTACATGATAAACATGAAAAATAAATAATAGGATAAATTATTATTTTAGTTCAAACATTTTAACTGAATTTTAATTTGATCTTTAATGTTTTAAATGTTCTTTTTTAGTCTTACAAAATTTTTAATCATCTTATTCAATCCAAAAAAAAAAAAATTAAGCGGGTTTAATGTTGTCTTACCATTAAAGTTGACACAAATAATTTGCATATTAAAAAGTTAATAGTATTTATTTTCAGTATATAAGTGAAATTAATCTACCAATGATTACTAATATAAAAATTTTTTCTTTAATTTTGAAGTGTTGATAATTAATTATTAAAATTTGAAATTTCATAAAAAAAATTAAAAAAAAAAGTGTGATAATAAAATTTTGGTTATATTTTTTCAACACATAAAAAAAATATGATTTAATTAGTACTATTATTAGTGTCAAATTTAATAATAATATAACATAAAATATGTTTAAAACTTTTTGAAAAAAATATAAAATTTAAAATATTATAAATTAAATTAAAATTTGCTCCAAATATTAAGAAATTAAAATAGTACTGTATCCAAATTAAAATAATGTTAATTGAACCTACTTTACCTTGTTTAGACCAAAGTGCTAATTTTATATTTATGAACTGAGCATATACATATATACATGCATGTACACTTTTTTTATTCAATAATTCAGATTTTCAGCTGATCGAGGAGTTAAAATGGTAGGTTATAAGTGAATTAAGGTAGATGTAATTTAATTTATATTATATAGAAATAGAACAAGTTCCTATTTAATTATGTATGCAACCCTCTCCTGGCCTGCATGGCCCTTATAAAATAAATTAGTAGGTTAAAAATTATTATTGATTTGACAATGAGGTTGACTCCATATTCATGCATGTGTGTGTGATTTTAATCCTATCCCTCGTTAGAAAGTGCGCTCTATCTCATCACTAATTTGGGACGCTATTAATCAATTTGGTTAGCCGAATAGTTAGTTCATTATTTTTTTATTTATTGATTCATTAGTTTTTACTATTATTATAGAGTTAATTATCTTTTAAAAAGTAGTAATTTTTTAAATTATATTACTAATATGTTATCGTTTTGTAAAATAATAAGGTAATCCAAGTAATTGTTGAAGAAGAAAATTGATTAGTTCTCTCTGCCATTCATGTGAGCACTTAGGGTTCCCGTAGTTCAAGTCATAACGCACAAGGTTCGCCACAAAAACACCACCTTTCTACTTTTCTATGATTAGATTCTTGAAAACAGTATGTAGTAGTGAGCTATATATATATATATTTTTAAGAGACAAACCACCATTTTGGAATATATACCAAAATGCATTAATTTTCCATCTATGATATGTTAATCAACCAACACCCGAATATGGTCATTGGTCAATATATACTACTCCATGCGCTGTGATTTTAGTTTGTATAGTCTTTTCGATATGACTATATATACGTGCATATATAGAATAATGAGAAAATTACGCTCTCCTCTCTTACGAGATATTAAAATGATATTTTTTTCTCTTTTATTTATAAAATATACATTTTTCTTTCTTATAACTTTTAAAAAACCTCTTCTTTAATCCATTTAAATTTTTTTGTTAATTAATATTAATTAACATTATCTACTTTTTAAAAAAAATTATTTTCTACAAAAATATTCTTTAACAAATTTTTTTATCATTAAACTTTTCTTACCAAAATACTATTTAATAAATTATTTTTTATTGATTAAATTCTATTTTTACTAAAATAATTTTTAAAAAATTTAATAATTAAATTATTTTTTCTAAAATATCCTTCAAATAATCTTACCATGCAGTTCCTTTGGGTTGTACTGTTGATTCCTGGGAGATATCCAAACCAGAATTGCCTCACCAGTATACCTACAGATAAAACAAATCTATTTAAAATATAAAAGTTAAGCAGTTCAGTACACGAGGCACAGAACAGTATTCCCCCCAATTTAGCATCATCGGTGGTGACGACACGTTGCAGCAAAGAACAGTGTTCCCTCAAAATCTATTTTTAAAAAATAATTTTTTAAAAAAAAAGATAAATTTAACATTAGTTAACACAAAAAATTTAAAATGGATTAAAGATGGGGTTTTTTAAAAGTTATAAGGGAGGAGAATGTATATTTTATAAATAGAGGAAAGGGGAGTGTTATTTTAACATCTCGCAGGAAAGGAGAGTAAAAT